>NC_045430.1:135711081-136013713 GCF_902635505.1 Sarcophilus harrisii | reverse complement strand
ATCTATGGGTTAAATGTATTTGTTTGTAACTCTTCCTTCCCCATCTCCATCTTCACTCTTAAATGACAATCTCTATCTCCCTGCCTAGTGCCCTAATAATTTTTTATATTTCTCAGCTGTACTTTTCCCTGAAAAATTGGCCATGTCTTTTTGGACATAAGGAAAGTAAGTGCAATCATTGCTTCTTGTACCATCTCCATGCACCTAGTATATTACATGATATTTTCTTATAATTTACCAATTTTGAGAAATGATTTTTTTAACTTTTCATTCTTCCTTTAGTCTATATCTCTCTGCCCCTCTATGTCTGTTTCTTTTTTGTCTCTGTCCCATAGAGTTTATTGAATAAAGGATGATGCTATGATAAGACCTGAATTGTTAAGAAGATTAGTTTGACAAATCAGCAGAGGATATAGTGGAGTGGGGAGAGATTTGTGGTAGAGTCGTTTGTCTGACTCTTTTTGACCGCATTTTTTTTTTTTTTTTTTGCAGATACTGGAGTGATTTGCCATTTTCTTCCCTAGTCTATTTTGAAGATGAGAAAATTGAGACAAATAGGATTAAGTGATTTGGCCAGGATCATATATAGCAAGTGTCTAAGGGAAAATTTGAATTTAGGTCTTCCTGACTCCAGGACTAGCAGTCCATCAATTGCAATTGTGTAATATAAAACTTGTTCAGCACAATGTCATGCTTTTTTTCAACTGAGTTCAACAGCATGTGTGTAGGAGTAAAGGAAGAAGATATTGAGAATAATTCAATGCTGGAGTTTGGGAGAGTAAGTTCCTTGATATAATAAAGGGGTCCGAGACTCAAGTGAAGAAAATAGCAGAAAGTTGAACTGGTTAAATGAAGGGTTAAGGGGTGGATACTAGGAAGATGGTGGAGTTAGGTCAGAAAATTCCAAGTCCTCCAGATTTCCCTCATAAGCAAAATAAAATTCTTCCTCACAGTGAACATAAGCAGTGAAAAAGCAGAAGGAAAAAAAAAACCTAGAGTAAAGAACCCAGGACCAAAGTATAACTAATGTGAAGAGTAAATACCCCTAGCTAGCTCCACAGAAATAGAAAACAGAGGGCCCTGGGGCTAGCTCAGTTCAGAGGTAGCCACAGTCCCAATTACAGTAACTTTTACCTTCTCAACCACCTGAGGAGTCTTGCATATGGATCTCAAAAGACTGAAGGAACCTCAGCTCATTTGGAACACCAGATTCTGTGCTGCTGAGACCTCGTCCTGGGTGAGAAGGAACCAGCACATTTGATGAGGGCAGAAGCAGTGAGGCATAGAAGCTGCTAGTTGCAGGTACTTGCAAGAGGATGAAGTTTTTATTTTGGGGTTCCAGGTCAGAAAGGAGAGCTGAAAAGAAGCCAGAAGCACCATTCCTCCCACCTCATTATTACAGGTACTTACATTAATAAGTTCTCATTTTTATTTTTCAAAAAAAAAGAGTAGGTTACAGAGTAAGAATTCATCATAGACCCTTACTATGGGAATAAGAAGACCCAGGTTCATCTTCAGAGAAAGACATTGAAATAAAAACATCTCTTTTAACCCAAAGAGCAATGTTATGTGGCTACCAACCCAGAAAGAATTTATAAAAAAACTCAAAAAAGGATTTTAAAAATCAAATGAAAAAGATTGAGGGAAAACAAAAATAAATAAATAAACAAGTAAAGAATCCAAGAAAACCGAGATTAAGAAACAGAAGTCACCACCTAGAAAAGCAGATCCAGAATCTTAAAGAAGAAAATGACTCTGAAAATTAGAATTGGACAAGGGGCATTCAGTGAAGATATGAGAGCAAGAAATAACAAAACAAAATATAAAGATTAAAAAAATGAAGAAAATGTAAAACATCTTATAAGAACAACAGTAGATCTGGAGAACAGATCAAGAAGAGAAAACTTAAGAATAAATGGACTACCTGAAAAATGTGGTGGAAAAAAAAAGGAACTTTGACACAATAACACAAGAAATAATGAAAGAAAAAAAAACATGAATATACCTGTGTTTAATTGTGTCCTGCTTGGGACAAGGTGTGTGTGTATGTGTGTGTGTGTGTGTGTGTGTGTGTGTGTGTGTGATCCAAAAGGGGGAAAAGAATAAAGTAAAAAAAAAATACACTGCAGAGAACAAAAGAATAATGTAAAAGAAAGTGAAGAAAAAAATGGACAGTCATGAATGTAATGTCTTCGATTATTAAGCTTTCTTCAAATGGAAATTTATTGTTATATATTTTGAATCCTTTCTGATGTTTTGTTGGGTACATGATAATTTTATTTCCCTTTTTCTGTTTTCCTTTTCTTATTTTGTTTCCCCCCCCCCTTATTTTGTGTTTAAATTTTAAATAAATATTTTTAGGGAAAAAAAAAGGTCAAGGGGGGAAAAATAGAATAACCAGTTCAGAGTTAATGAGATAGAAAATAACTGAGGTATAGGAGCATTACAAATAACAATGAGGACAGTAAAGTCTTTAGTTGCAAGATTGAAGGAAATGACAACAAATAAGGAAATCAATGACAATCAGAAGAAGAAATTTAAAAATTCATAAACATTGATGTGGAACATTTGTCAGAGATGGCAAAATCTCTCTGTGCATAGATATGGTGGAGTTGAGAAGCAGATCATGGGAAATAAGTGAGATGAGGAATAGGGAAATTAGGGTATTTGAGTGAGTATTATTTTGTGTGCTGAAGTCTCCCAATAAGAAAACAGGAATTGGGGTGGGGGAAGACTTTCTGGATATATGCATTTATTTATCATTTAGTTCTTTGAAATTCAATTTTGTTTATTTTTCTAGGTTTCTCTTATCTCCTACATTTAACTTTTAAAGATATTTCATTCAGCTATGGTTACTTCAAGAATACTTTTTGTAAGTCATCTATTCCATTATATTTCTATTTCCTTTTCCCAAGATTATGCCTAGTTTTTCAGGATAAATTAGCTTGGGAATAGGGATGTCTTTTCGCCTTTTAGTATATTATATGCCAACTATGGGCAGTTAGGTGATATAATAGAAAAAGCCAGGTCTGGAGTTAGGATTTGCATTTAAATCCTGTCTCAGATACTTACTAGTTGTGTGATCTGCATAAGTCACTTAACCCTGTCTGCCTCCATTTTCTAATCTGTAAAATGAATTGGAGAAGGCAATGGCAAACTATTCTGATATTTTTGCTAAGCTAACGGGATTCCAAAGAGTTGAATTACTGAATAACTTTACTGAATAACTGAATTACTGAATAACATTACTGAATAACTCAGCAACAAATGCCAATTTTTTCTTTTCCTTTTGTCTGTTTTTTTTTTTTACCATGATTTTTAGAGAATGTAGATGACAGATATTCTCCCTTTCATCATATTTTCCAAATAATTTGTTTTTGATGTTAAATATTTATGTGTTCTGTAAGGCTTTTTGTTTGTTTTCACTTTGTTCAAATATTTCTTACTCAAGGGAGGCTTTATTTTTAGGAGAGAGTCATGTATCAGGAAGTGCAAGAAGATAGAAGTAATGAAATAGAAAAGGGTTTAAGATGAAAACAACTGTATTACTTATGGTGTAGGCATTCCAGAGAGCACAAGCGAAAGAGTGAATAGGTTCAGAGTAGAACATTTTGGGTTTGCTTTGAAGCAGTATGTAAATATTTGTCTCTCTGCTAAAGCATACTTTGTAGGCTATCATTTGTTCAGGTGTTTTTATATGATACTTCATATTTTGGGGCTACTTGATTCACTGAAATGGAATGACAGTCCAGTCCACAAGGAGCAGTCATTTAATATATTTGCTTTCATCAAGCCATCCTTTAATGTTTACTTTTTTGTCTATTTCTCTTGGGTTAGATTCTTGTTACTATAATCTTTCCATCCTCAAGATCAAAGACATCAAATTCAAATATAACAAAGATCACTGTGAGGATTCATATTGACTTAGAAAATCACACATTAATATTTCCATACTCTATCATATTTTTAATTTGTTAAATATTTCCCCTCTACATTTTAATCTGATTCTGATCCCTGAGGAGTTTTATTGTTGCATGTCTACTCTAGATGATTACCATCATTTAATCTCTTCTTATTCTTTCCCACTCAAATCTCTACTCCTTCCAGTCCTTCTTTAAACTAAAGGTAACTTTTTTTTTTAATTAAAAGACTGGGCAGTTTACTACCTTGCCTAATTAATTGCAAATAGCTCCCCATTTCTTCTATGATCAAGTATCTTCTCTGTTTCACACTTAAAAATCATTGCAACTTAACTCCAATCTAGTGTTCCAGACTTATACATCATATTACACACACACACACACACACACACACACACTATTCATTATATCTCTTCATATTTTGTAATACAACCAAACAGGATTTCTTTCTGTTCTTCACATGTGATACTCTATCACACTTTACATAAGCTACCCTACATTAGGAATACATGTTTGTTTGTTTTTTTACCCATACCTCAGGGAATTCCTAGTTTTATTGAAAACTGAGCTCTTGCACTATCTTTGTGGCTAGTGCTTTCTCACTAAAAAATGTCTGGTAGTGATTTTGTATGTACCCATTCATATACATGTTTTATCCTCTAATAGAAGAGGTTCTTTGAAAAGTGTTTATTTCATTTTTGTCTTTGTACACAAGCAACTAAAACAGTGTTTGGGGCATAGTAGATTAATAGATATTTGTCGATTGATAGATTGCTTTTATTAGGCTTCTGTAATTCTGATGAGATTGAGGTGTGCAATTGGCATCAAATGATGAGATTAAGGAGAACAATTGACACCAAATGATGGGGTTCAGTAGCAATTCACATGTGAAGAAATCACAAAGTCTTTCTCCTTGCCAAAATAGTGCTTTTATTTTTGAAAAAGAGGCTACAAACAAAATGAAAAGTAAAATAGGGGCCAGTAGTAGTAAATATAAAATAGATTTGGGAGAGCATATAGTTAGTAAGAAAAGAGGTTTTAACAATTAACAAGGAAAAATGGGGAAGACAAGTTTCTTAATGAAGCTCACAATTAGACAGGAGAAAGGGAATATTCCATGAGGTGGGAGAACATTACTGACTGAAAGGCTAAATCCTAAAAGGGATTTAGTACCTTAAAAGAATCGGTTAGCTCCAATAAGGAGAAAGATACCATAAGGCATAGGGGAAGGGATGGGAGGGAAGAGACCATGATGCAGAATGGGTGATGGAAATTCAGCAAAAATGGTGTAGACCATGGACTGATTTATAGGAGAAATTTTATAGGGGTTTGACATAATAACTTGATTTTCATATTGTATACAGTAAGGTGGGGTTATCTAAGACCTCTTCAGGAGGTGGAACTGTAAGGTTGAAATGACCCATCAGTACCTTTTCCTTCTTGCCTCAGGGAATATTCTTAGTATTTCAGGCTTTCTCTGCCATTCCTAGTTGGCATCTAGTTATCCAGGATCTTATCAATTTTCTGATACCAAATTAATCTGCAATACTATTTGTAGCCTTGGATCTACCTCCATTTAATAATTTGAGCTTGAGCTCACTGCTAAAGATCATTTAAAAAAAATAATTATAACTTTTTATTGAGAGAACCCATGCCTGGGTAATTTTTTTACAACACTATCCCTTGCACTCACTTCTGTTCCGATTTTTCCCCTCCCTCCCTCCACCCCCTCCCCCAGATGGCAAGCAGTCCTATACCTGTTAAATAGGTCACAGTATATCCTAGATACAATATATGTGTGCAGAACCGAACAGTTCTTTTGTTGCACAGGAAGAATAGAATTCAGAAGGTAAAATAACCCAGGAAGAAAAAGCAAAAGGCAAACTGTTTACATTTATTTCCCAGTGTTCTTTCTTTGAGTGTAGCTGCTTCTGTCCATCATTGATCAATTGAAACTGAGTTAGATCTTCTCTTTGTCAAAGAAATCCACTTCCATCAGAATACATCCTCATACAGTATCATTGTTGAAGTATATAATGATCCCCTGGTTCTGCTCATTTCCCTTAGCATCAGTTCATGTAAATCTCTCCAAGCCTCTTTGTATTCATCCTTCTGGTCATTTCTTACAGAACAATAATATTCCATAACATTCATATATCACAATTTATCCAACCATTCTCCAATTGATGGGCATCCATTCATTTTCCAATTTCTAGACACTACAAACAGGGCTGCCACAAACATTTTGGCATATACAGGTCTCTTTCCCTTCTTTAGTATCTCTTTGGGGTATAGGAACAGTAGTAGCACTGCTGGATCAAAGGGTATGCACAGTTTGATATTCCAGATTTTGGGCATAATTCCAGATTGCTCTCCAGAATGGTTGGATTCGTTCACAACTCCACCAACAATGCATCAGTGTCCCAGTTTTCCTGCATCTCCTCCAAGATTCATCATTATTTTTTACTGTCATCTTAGCCAATCTAACAGGTGTGTAGTGGTATCTCAAAGTTGTCTTAATTTGCATTTCTCTGATCAATAGTGATTTGGAACACTCTTTCATATGAGTGGAAATAGTTTCAATTTCGTCATCTGAAAATTGTCTGTTCATATCCTTTGACCATTTATCAGTTGGAGAATGGCTTGATTTCTTATAAATTAGAGCCAATTCTCTATATATTTTGGAAATGAGGCCTTTATCAGAACTTTTAACTGTGAAAATGTTTTCCCAGGTTGTTGCTTCCCTTCTAATCTTGTTTGCATTAGTTTTGTTTGTACAAAGGCTTTTTAATTTGATGTGATCAAAATTTTCTATTTTGTGATCAATAATGGTCTCTAGTTCATCTTTGGTCACAAATTTCTTCCTCCTCCACAAGTCTGAGAAATAAACTATCCTATGTTCCTCTAATTTATTTATAATCTCCTTCTTTATCCCTAAATCCATGGACCTATTTTGATCTTATCTTGGTGTACGGTGTTAAGTGGGTCTATGCCTAATTTCTGCCATACTAATTTCCAGTTATCCCAGCAGTTTTTGTCAAATAATGAATTCTTATCCCAAAACTTAGGATCTTTGGGTTTATCAAACACTAGATTGCTGTAGTTGATTATTTTGTCTTGTGAACCTAACCTATTCTACTGATTGACTAATCTATTTATTAGCCAATACCAAATGGTTTTGGTGACTGCTCATTGCTTAACACCTTGATGTCTCTGATTATCATCGTAATAAAGACAATAAGAATGTAGAACTGGAAGAATGACTTTTAAAAAATTCTTCTTGATCCAAAATACCATAATATTTCTTTCTCCTAATTCAAAGAAGGGAGCTTGGGCAATAACAGATTGTATCTGGGCACCACAAAAATTCTTGGAGAAAAGCATCTGGAACCAGAGTTGTAATAAATGGCATTGAAAACCCATGAAGAATTAAAGTTATGTTGCCAGGTACATAAAAGAATGCTGTCTCAGGTGGAGGAAATGAATGAGCAAAATGGCTGTCTTTCTGGTGTCTACCATTCATCTTTTTAATGTAGTCTCATTTACTTCCTGCCAAGTTTGCTAACTTCAGGCTGCTCCTATGAAATTCATTTTCTGCCTTCTATCTGCCCTTGGTCACCCTGTGAACTCTGGGTGCCAGCATCCCATCTTTCTCTTTAAGTCAGGATATAAAACGTCCTCTATCACAAGAGCATTTTTCTCTGAGATCTTGTAAAATGGTCTTTAATCATTAACACTTCCTCACCCCATCTTTAATGGATACAGAATTTGGCAGGCATCTAGAAGTGAAGCTTCTCTTCCATTTGTATGTTGTTTTTTCTTCTAGTGCTTGAAGCACAATACTGAATTGACTAAAGGAAATACATTCAAAAAGTGGAATGAGGTTCCCACTCCTAAGATGTTACAGTTAGTAGCAAAAATAGAACTATTTTGACAAAGTTTGTTGTTGATTCATTCAAATGAGATGGACAGGTTTTTGTTTTGTTTCAATTAGTATCCAAGAAAGGCATATTTTTATCATTATACTACACACAGTTCTAGGCAAGGAATACTGACAGCACTATACAAAAGAGTCTAAGGTTCTTGGTTTTCCTTTAAATCCCTTTCTTTCTCCCTTCAATGTATGGGTATATACAATCTAACTACTAAGCCTGCAGCAGTGATAATGTTTAGTATGCTTTAACAAAGCTACTGTGCTGGCTGAGCATCAGCTTCTTCTGTTTGTGACTATCAGTTGTTGGTAAAAATTCTTTCATTGATATTTCTATTTCTCCTGTAGCCTGATGGGAGATTCTTTACAAATGTTAGATCACTCTGGGGTTTCCTTATTTTTGCAGTTTCCTGAATGGAATCTGATTGAACAAGATGCTTCCAAGAATTTGCCCTTGATGAAGAATGCAAGCTGGGAAATTTGCCCACAAGAATCAATTGCCTAAGGTGGATAACATCTAATACCTTTGAATTAGACTTGGGTGAGCATGACAATCCTGGCTCTGGTTTGTTTTGAAGTGGTTTCGGAGATAGAGCAAGGAAAAAAAACCATAGAGCTATTGTGTAGAAAAGAATAATATTCCAGATGAACAAGATGCATTCATTTTAGCATCTTCTTAACAATTTATTTTCTTTTACCATCTACCACATCTCATTTGCCAAATATTGATGCTATCCTGCCAAATCTCACATCCATCCCAATAATTTTTCCATTCATATAAACCATCATCTAATTCATACCCTCATTGTCTCCACTTGCCTAAAGTTTTGAATTTGAATGCTAATTGATTTTTCTTCCTCCACTCTCCTATCTTGTCATATTTTCCTTCATTATTAAAATTAAAAATCTTTCTAAGACCTAGATATAATTTTGTCACTACCCAGATCAAAAAAAAACCTTTAGAGGTCCTCTACTTTACCTAGAGAGAAAATGAATTCATTAACCTATTATATAGTGTTGTGTTATAGTTTTGTCAACCATATTTCATATTAGTATCCTTCATGTCCCAGTCAAGCTGAACTACAAGCTTATCCCTTCACTTCTATGAATTTTTATACTCTATTTGTTATGCTTAAAAGATACTTTCCTTTCAGAATCTACATATCTTCTTTTACCATTTAAATTATGTGTAATCTCTTCTCTTCTTTGATCCTCTTAGTTGAAGTTATCTCCTTCAAAAACTCCTAACACAATTTCTCTGAATATATTCCTAAATTCAGTTTTAACTATTTTGCAATATACTTATCTGTATACAAATTGAATCTTTTCACCTAAACCTGAAAATACAGGTTCCTTGAGAATAGAGATTACTTCTCTTTTCCCTTTCTATTCTTAGCAACATGGACAGGGATATTAAGAAGTTCCTTAATATATGTTATTCTAAGTTTAATTAAATCACCTACTATGTAATGCCTTTTAGTTATCAATAATAATGATGATTTACTCATATGAGGTCCTGAATAATGGGTATGGTGGGCAGAGAGAAAATTAAGCATTAATAAAAAAAATTATTCCCTGGGGAAGGCTCTGATAATCAAAAACAGTTTATTTCCATAGTCCCACCCCCTCTTCAGGGTTTTCTGAAGGTAATTCAGTCAGACATTCAAGTTATGTCACGTTCCTAAGGTTATATAAATCAGCTTATGGTCCATGGTTTAAATACTGCCCTCCTTTGGGTCAGTCTAGAACACTGTCTCATAGTATATTCCCCCTTCCCCCTTCCCCAAGCCATGTGGTGTCTCTCCTAACCTCACTATGCTTCTCAGTCCCGCTTCTCCTCATAATTATCTAACTCTTTTAGGGTACTAAATCCCATTCAGTATTTAGCCTGCCAGCTAAGGGCATGCCCCAACCTAATGGGAAACATCCCTTTCTTCTGGGATATTTGTGAGTTCCGCCAAGGAACTTGTCTTTTATATGCTCTCCCCTTCTCTTTCATATTGGGCATTCCTGGTTTCTATTGTATCTCTTCATTTTGTCTGTAATCACCACTTCACCTAAATAAATCCAGTTTTTCCAAAGAAAATGGCCATTGTGAATTTGCCATATGATCAAATCTCATGATTTGGTGCTTCTCCTAGAACACATTACTTGGTGCCACATCATTTGCTACATCAGCCATACATATGGTATATATAGTATTTACAAAATGCTTTATAACACTCAAGTGACAAAAATAGTTATATTTATCATTTGTATAGTGCTTTAAGGTTTGAAAAACACTATATACATATATATCATTTGATCTTGACAAATACTCTGTGAGTACTATTATTATTTCCATTTCATGTATTGAGAAACTAAGGTCTAGTAAAGTTAATGATTTATTCTGGTTTCACAGCTAAAACCTGAGGTAAAATTCAAATTCAGATTTAATTACAAGTCTAGGAATTTAGACTTTGTCTTATCTGTTATTATCTTAATTACTAACAAACAAAAACTCCTCAAACTTGGGTAACCCAATACCAAATTTAATATTCACTGAATACCATATTGCCTCCTGTTTGAGAAATGATTTATTATATCCTGTCTAGTAGGCATCAAAAATAATAGCAGATGGAAAAATTCTTCATAGTTAACTGACTTGCTCACAGTCATTAAGCTATTAAGTGACAAGGCTATCATTTAAGCTCAAGTCTTCTGATAAAAATTCTTATGCTTTTAGGACTTTACCATCTGACGTTTCTAGCACTCTAGGCCTTGAGAAATACTACCTATGTTATTATAAAAAATACCTAAAACATAAGAACGTTTTCCAAGTTCATCTGAAGAGTGAAAAATATGTCCAAATATCTCCAAGTAAATAGTGCACACCCAAAATATTGAGTACCCTAGTCATCCATTTCCTTATCATTATATGCATGCTTCCTATTCAATTCTGCTTATAGAGCAAATGTCAGAAAAAAATAAAAGAGCCCTAATCATTGTGCCCTAATACCCTAATGATTCATACAGTATAAAGTTGTTGGACTAGCAAGCAAAATATCTTTTGGAGTCAAGGATCTTGCATGTAATATTCTAATAATGCCTAAGAAAGATCAGTTTCAAAGCTCTTTAACAATATTAACTCAACTGATCACAATATCTATGCCAACTCAAAGAAAAGAATGTATAGAATGATCATCCAAATCATATTGGAGTCCTGAATCTTTCTGAGACTTGTTCATCACTGACTTTTACAGTATCACAAAGCAATTTCAAAGCCCCTAACATTAATATCTGGAATCTATTAAACTGACATATATATGGGAACTTTTGAAACTTTATATTTTTCAGTTTGGATAAGTGTTAAAAAAGATTATTGTAGAATGCCTTTCTTATATTCATTCAATGTTCTCTCATTAAAGAGCCCACATATCAAAATAATTTCTTATATTGTCTCAATAGTTCATAAATAAATGAATTCTTTACATATATAAAATTACTCTGAGAACACAAGAAAATGGGTCTTCCAATTTTTGTCTATGTCAACTGTTATGCTTCACAGCTGTTATCACTCTACTTGTCCATGGAGAAGAAATATTTTTAATAAATCTCATAACTCTTACTCTCATATATATTTAATTGAGTGGAAGAGAGAATGTTAAATTAAAATATCTGAATCATGAATGTGGTACTTTCTTTAAGGAGAGAATCAGGAGTTGTTGATCATTACAAGTATCAAGCAACAGTACAAAAATTGAAATGTATATTTAACAGATAGGAAATAACTAATTATCACTGTGACAACTATTTATAAATCAGCATTCTGAGAATTCAGATCATCAATTTATTAAAACAAGGATCATGAAGAAATAACAATTTAGAAAAATAGCAAAAATAAGAAAGGAAAACTTAAAATAACTTCAATTAAACCTATTCAAAGAAATTACTGATGTTTAAAAATGTGAAATTAATAATACAAAAATGTACATCAGCTTTCACCATTTCCTAAGGAAATTAAAAAGATACCCAGTAAATAGCCAGAATGAATAGGCCAAGAGATCTCTGAAAGTGCCAGTCATGGATCATTTCATGCTTCAATCAAGCAGAAAAAAGGCAGTCAAGAGAAACATCAGTTTAGAATATTAATACATTTGTAAAGGCTTATTGAAAAGAATAGAGAAAGATTAAGATCATCTCACGAAACTGTGAAGATGATAGTGTACTTGCTATCTTAGATACCTGAAAGGAATTACCAAAATTTATTTGAACATTAATTTCTTAATCTCTAAAATGAGGGGCAAGAAAAAGATGAACATTATTAAAATCATTTCAAGCTCTAAATGTGTATACCTTTGATTCTATCTAGAGAAAAATTACTGATAGAAAAATTGACAAAAAAGCCATTTAAGGGAGCTTTATCTCCAGCATAGATATTTTTTCTGCTGATGATGGAAAAGTCATCATTTGTGAACATGAGGAAGTTGAACTAGTTTAAGAAGACAAAGGGAGAACAGCTCTAACATACTCTGGATAAATATAATACAAACATGAGACACATTACCTCCTTCCTTCCCAATACAGCAAGTAAACTGACATAGGTTAAATATGGATAATTCTTTTAACATATTTCTACATTTGTCATGTTATACAAAAAAACAGACCAAAGCAACAACAACACAAGAAAGAAAAAAAAACCAATCAAACAAAAGGTTAAAATATGTCAGCTTTTCTATGGTATTTTTTTCTCTAGATAGCATCAAAGGTATACAAATTTAGAGCTTGAAAGGATTTTAACAATATTCCTCTTTTTCTTGCCCCTCATTTTAGAGATGAAGAAACTAATGCTCAGATAAATTTTGGTAATTTGTTTCAGGAATCCAAGATAGCAAATAGAAGAACTTATATGATCTTATTCAGTCTTCATAGTTTGTTTTTTTGGCAGGATGTGGATGGCATTTTTCATCTCAAATCTAATGAAATTGGCTTGAGTCACCACATTGTTGAGAAGAGTCAAGTTCATTATAATTGATCATCATATAATCTTGTTATTGTATACTATGTTATCTTGATTCTACTTACTTCACTCAATGTTAGTTCATATTCGTGTTTCCAGAATTTTCTGAAATCAGCTTGCTCTCCATTTTATAATAGAACATATTCTATTGCATTTATATACTATAACTTATTCAGCCATTCCCCAATTGATTACTATCCATTAAATTTCCAGTTCCTTACCACCACAAAAAGAGCTGCTACAAACATTTTTGCATATGCAGATCTTTTTCTTTCTTTTATGATCTCTTTGAGATGCAAACCTAGTAGTGACAATGAGAGCCAAATTTTAATTTGAAGTTTAAAGTCAAGAAATAGGATGAGAAAATGGAGAAATAACAACAGCCACAAGAGAATTTAATAATGAAATGATACTATAATGGCAGAGAAGATGAAAACATAAGTTAAAAGAATACAACAATATAAAAACAACTTTGAAAAAATAATCCTCCAAGAAAAATGCTTTAAGAAATGATGGGGGGAGGGGTTAATTTCAGAAAACAAAATCAAAGCAAGACCTTTTTGCACTAATGCAAAGTCAAGTGAGAAAAACTGAGAGATCACTGTGCATAGTAATAGCAATATTGTAGAGATGATCAATTATGAATATTGTCTACTCTGATCAATATATTGATTCAAGGTAATTCCAAAGAACTCATTAAGAAAAATACTATTCACCTTTAGAGTAAAAACTTTTGAATCCTGAGTCCAAATTTCAAATATATCTTACATAATCTTCATTTGTTTGTGATGTGACTAATATGTATCCATGTTTTGCATAATTTTCACATATATGATTAATATTTGCTTGACTGATCAGTGGATCAGAGACAGGTGAAAGGGAGGGAGAAAATTTAGAACTAATTTTTTAAAAGAAAAAGAATGTTATAAATAAACAATTTCCAAAAGAAAAAGTTCATTATATAAACAAGTCCTGATAATTAAGAAGGAATGAAAAAAAGTGGGGGAGGGGTTAAATACTCTAAGAAAATGTCAGAAACACTAACAGAATAAACTGGAATTTTGGAAAATAAGAATTACAAGAAAAAAATATTGAACATTTATTTTGCTTCTTTTTAAAAATAAGCATAATCATCATATTTGGAAGCTAGTAAGAAAGGAGATGAAGAAAGAGAACCCAAATTAAACTAGGAAATGAGAAACACTTCCTACAATGAATTAAAATTATTAGGTGGGAAAGAACTTTTACCCAGGAGAATGAAAGAATATATGGATATAACTTTTGTGCCACTAACGCTTGGTGATCTTTGGACAATCACAGCAACTAAGAGATATGAAAAAAAATAGATTTTTCAAAAGTGAAAAGAGGATATAGTTGTCAAATCATAAACCATAAAGTTGATATTAGTACTTGGAGAAATTACAGAACATGTTATTAATGGGATGGTCATACATTAATTAGAAATAGAAAGGCAATAACTCTAAACCAGTATTAGTTTCATCTTTTTTTCTTAAGAATTATAAGACATATATTAGAAGAATGTTATAGGCCCAATATACCTCCATTTCAGCAAGGCACTTGACAAAGTATCTTACTTTATCTAAGTGAGCAAGACAGATATTGTGGTCTGGATAACAGCACAATTAGGTCAATTTGGAGCTATTTAAATGACATAATCCAACTAATGATTAATGTATCAAGGTCATCCTAGAAAGAGATCTCTAGTGGAGTACACCAGAGATCTGCCCTTGGCCGTAGTCTGTTCAATATTTATATCAATTAGTTGAAAGTGTGAAGGCATAGAAGACAAGCTTATCAAATTTTCAAATAATATGATTTCAGGAGGGATACCTTGCATGATGAATGATAGAATCGATATTCTCAAATGACCTATAGAAGATAAGAAAATTGATTAAAACAACAACAAAAAAATTAAACAGTGGGAATACATATACAATCCTACACTCAGATTAAAATTAATTACATACAAAAGATAAGGGAAGTAGGCCTTGGCAACTAACTGTTCATGTGGGAAAAATAAACTTGAGTTTTTATTTGACTATATCCTGGGACTGAATCTTTGTTAAAAAACAGGTAATAAGTCAACTGAGTAGGCTTCAGATAAACATTGCATTTAGGATGATTAAGGTTATAATTTTCCTATATACATTGCTAATCAGAATGTATTTGTAGGTTTGTGTTCAATTCCAGGTACCAGTTTTTATGAAAATCAGTCACAAAGGGTGTATGTCTAGTAAAGGTTGATTAGACTTGTTTGAAAACAAAAAGCCTATAGATCATATTATATAATGGTTAGATGAAAGGAATGAGAAAATTTGGCTTCACAAAAAGAAAACAGTAAAAAATATTTCTTTCTAAATATTTGAAGAGTATTCACGAATAAGTTTAATTCAATTTGTTTGCTTGGTCCTGGAGTATAGACTTGGAAACAAAAGAGTCAACAATAGGCAATAAGATTTAAGTTTTTGAAAAATGATAATTTGATGTGTTTACTTCAAGAATGAGTGAGGAAAACCTCCCTAAAGATCTTCAAGCAAAGGCTAATTGACAACATTAAAATGATATCGTAAAGAGGATTTTTAATCCCTTTTAATTCTGAGATTCTCTGATTTGTTTTTTAAATCATAGACCAAAAAAAAAAAAAAACTACATTAATAGAATGACTAGAACCAAAATAATTATGTCTGCTGGTTTAGTCATCTCAAATGCAGTATATCCCTAAATATAATTCATTATTTTCTTCATAAACATGCTCCTTCTGTAAATTTATTTATTTACTTTGTACAAAAGGATCCCCTTATTCATCCAGGTTCAAAACCTTGACATAACTTATTACTTTTCCCTTACCTTCAACCTCCATATTTAATCAAGTAAAACCATGTGAATTTGATACTTACACATCATCTCTTACTCATCATCTTCTCTGAACTCATATCATCACTTTTTATTAAATATTGTCATTTATTTTTTAAATAATTGCTACTTGATCCTATTTTAATAACTCAGTCTCAAATCTATTCATTATCAAAATAATCTGCTAAGTCACATGATTAATGGTATCAATTCCCTACACACAAACCTAAAACAAATCCCAGTTCCTATAATATACTGTATGAATTCTAAACATAACCTTTAAAGCCTTTCACGTGCTTGTTCCATCCTGCCTTTACAATTTTATTTCATATTATTTATCTTTATGATGTACATTAACAGTAAAATTAGATTACTAGGAATTCCCCAAACTAAATGTTCTACCAACTGTTTCTTTACATCCACACTTGTCATTCTCCTTCCTGAAAAATATACTCTCTTTACTTTATATCTAAAATATACATTATTTGGTTATTTTTATTTTTTCTGACTCTTTGTGACCCAATTTGAGGTTTTCTAGGGAAAGATATTGGAGTGTTTTACCATTTTTTTTTTTTTTTTTGCAGCTCATTTTATAGAGGAGGAAACTCAGGCAAATAGCATTATTGGTTTGCCCTGGGTCACATAGCTAGTTGTTTGAGGCTAGATTTGAATTCAGAAACATGAGTCTTTCTATCTCCAGGTATAGTAACATATCTACTGTCATTTAGCTGCTCACTCAGATAGAAAGTGAAGAAATCATCATCTCTTCAATTGAGTTCTACATAATTTTTCATGGACCTGTGTGAAGATCGTGTATTTTAAGATCAGCACGAGACAGGAATTCAGGTTAGGGGAAACGCCATCTTTATTCCAGTGAAGAAGGACGAGGTGGAAAGAATGGGCAAGAATGTGGAGCTGAGTAAGAAGAAGCCTGACCAGAGCCAAAACCAGAGCCGGAGTTCGAACCCAGCCCCTCTCTCCCACTTGTTTTCCCTCTTTCTGTACCCACCAAAATGTTTTTTATACAAACATGGATTGAAGGAGAGGGGAGGGGATTTTTTTTATCCAACATGTATTTAATAGAGTATACCCATTATTTAGTTGTATTGGGACCCAGTATGTCAAATGTTAATTTCCCGCTTTTTTTTTTAGAAACGGTGGTATGCCATCCCTATTAGGGAGGTAGAGCCCCTGGGAGGTGGATACAGATAATTCTAAAGGAGGGAGAAAAGGGGAGGATCCAGTCCCTGACTTTCGGAAAGGGGGAAAGACTAAAAGGAGATGATACGCCCCCTTACTTAGGAAGGGAGAAGGGAAAGGGGTTGTTTTTTGGGCTGAAGGGTTTTATGACAAACCCTGCATGGGAGGTTCCCAAGAATAGAATGAGGTTATTAGGGATGACCTTTCCCCAGTAGTGAGGTTTTGTGGTGTAAAAAATGAATTGTACAACAAGTAGGGAATAAAATATAAATAACATGGTGTTGGAAAAGATCCCAGAAGTCCTAGGGTGGTATAAAAACAGTCAAATACCCTTTTCAGCAGCCAAGAGATAGTCCAAACCAATTATTGTCCATTGTTTTCAATGTCAGGGAATCCAATGATCCCCTGAGTTTTTGAAGTCCTGAAAAAGTTTTTTATGGTTTAGGGAACAATGATTAGATTTTTAAGTGTAAAGTTTTATTTTGAGAACAATGATTCCTGAGGTTTTGTCCTATGTCTAGAATCAATGATTCCTGAGGGTTTTTGAAGTCCAAAACTTTGATGTCCATGAGTAAAGCCTTAATGCCACGCTTTTTCAATGGTGAGAAATGAACAGCACCTTAATTTTTGTTTTTCCTTTTGTTTAAAGGTTGTTTGCTTTCATGGGGAAAAGGGGTTTTTGTTTACCCCATCTGATTTTTCCACCTGTAGAGATACAAGAAACCTTCTGAGAGTTTATTGGTCCTTTCATTCACTACTTTCTGGTTTCATACCCTTGCATTATTAAAGATAGTGGGAGTTGTTTTATGGAACTGACTTTCTGTGGGGTTATAAAACCCGTCAGGGAGCGTGATCTTTTGTCAAAAAAAAGAAAGATAAAGAGCTAGATTTAGGTTTCTAGGGGTTACCGGGGTTTCTTTTTTTTTTTGGAGTAGTGTCTTAATATTCTGCCTCACTTTGCCTGTCCTTGAGGATTAAAAGGTATGCCTGTGGTGTGTAAAATTTTATAAGTCAAAAAGTGTAAAATGTTTTAAGTATAAGCAGGAATTGTTCGTTTTTTAGTTGTGGAACCATAATGGAAATGCTTGTATGAGGAGTTAGTGACCATGCCTTTTGCTGCTGGATTGAAAAGTAATTTTGAAAAGGTGTTTTTAACAAATGGAGAAAGAAGGGATGACCAAAAGATTTATAATGGGAAATCATTTGGATTTCATTGGGTTTCAAACCTTGAGGGTTTTTCCTGGAGGCAGGTAGGAGTTAAAGGAAGGTGCTTAAGGTTTTTTATGCCTATTTCTTTTGTTACCCAAATTGTAAAGAAAGCTGAGAGCCTGATGATATTTAGAATGAATGCCTTGAGCTTTTGAAAACGGGATTGACCAAATAGTTAGAAGGTTATCTGCTTTGAATTGCATCAAAGAATTTGGAAGTCACTATGAGAATGGAATGTTATATAGATTTACCTGATGTTTTCCACTTGTTTAGTTTTTTAAAGAGCTGATATATTTAGAGGCTGAAATTTTATTTAGGTGTGGGTTTTTGTACCACACCTACGAATAGGCAAAGATATTATATTTATGTCTCTATAAAGAAGAGCTAGAATGATCGAAATTCATTCTGTGAGTGGACTGAAAAGGAGTTTGACTACTTTTTATAGTTAGATGATAGGACAAAAAATATTATGTTTGGATGATCCATGAAGATTGTTGGTCCTGAAGAGAACTTTAGAACTTTTTTCAAGAGTCCATGCAATTATGTTTAAGTTAGTTATCTTTAATGGAGACCCATGAAAATTTGGAGCCATGGTTAAAATTTGCCACTTGGGATTTACAAACCCAATTAATTTGTGTATTGGTATAAAAGGGGTATATTTATATCTTGTCCAGATAATTGTATTTGGTGGTTTAAATAAAATTCCCAGCCACAAGCACTGGGTAGGGGTGGGCTTTTGATCTGTTGTCCGGGAGGTTCACCCACCATTTCCCACTGTGTCCTTTTGATGAAGGATGGTGTGGGTGCCTTTGTAAAAACTGATATTCCGGGTTTTTGAGTGACCCTTTTCAACCAATTGGATAAAGCCAGTTCAATTTCCTCTCAAAGTTTGAGCTTTTTTGTAAGCTGGCGTGGTGAATTTAAACCACGTCTCCCCTTAAAATGTCAATAACATTGTAAGATAGGGCAAGTTTAACACTGGTCGATCCATTGGATATTCCATCAATTTTGAAAATCATTCAATGTGTTTAGCTTTTCTGTTCTTAAAGGGAGAGTTTTTGAACTGTGACCTTAGGGATTTCATATCCTAAATATTGAAAAAGGGGCTGTCTTTGTTTTTTGGGTTGTATAATTTGTAATTCCTATGTTTCTATGGTCTTTTGTAGACATGTCTAAATTTGTTCCTTTAGGGGTGCCATCCAAAATGTCATCCATGTAATGTAATAGATAACTTTGGGAATGCTTTTTTCATGGAGCAAGAGAAGAGAAAAATTTGAACATAGTAGGGTGTTTTTTCATTCCCCTGTGGTAAAACCCATTCATATCTTTTTAAGGCCAGTGTTTAACGCTGGGATGAAAAGGCAAATCTTTTCATATCCTCCTTATCCAGAGGGGAATAGAAACAATCCTTAATATCTATGACCCAAAAGAGGCCATTTTCAGGCAACTGAGTAGGAGATAAGTCCAGGGCGAAGAGTTCCTAAGTTTCCCATCTGTTATTCACTTTTCTTAAACCTAATATCCTCCATTTTCCGTTTTTTTCACAAAAAATTGGGGAATTCAAGGACTTAGAGAAGGTTTTGTGTCCTTGGCAAGTGTTCCCTGTACTTACTATTAAGGCCTGAATTTTATCTTATTTGGGCACTGTCATCCAACTTGTATGTTTTCCATTGATAGAATATGAAAGTGTTCAGGCCTTTCAAAGAGCCCTGTTAAAAAACCAAGTACTATTTTTAACCCTAATTGCTGTAAAAGCTCTTCCCCACAGATTATGGGGATTTTTTTCTATATAAAAGGAGTAAAACTCCTGTTTTGCCTTCAAAAGTCCATTCATAGGGGCATACCCAGCTGTTTTGATCCTCCACCAGAAGTAGGTGTCTGTTTTAATTCGGCCAGTGATCCGCTAAATTTCTAATGACCTCCACGACAGTGTTCACAATCCTTTCCAATGGAAGGCCATTTTATAGATTTGAGATAGGTGAAGGAAGCTGCGTCCAGAAATTGTTGGATTTTGTGATCTGAATGAAGGTGACTATCACAGGCTGCTTATTAGGATTTGATGAGTAAACCTGATGCTTTTTTCCTGGGTGATAAGTCAACATTGCTGCCTGTTTGGTGACTGAATTTCACAATTCCCAGTTTCCCACATCAGTATGTGGATGGACAGTTTTGTGATCTCAGGAGGTAAAATGGTCGCCCATTGTGCCTGGAGGATCCATAGGCTGGAGAGGAAAGATTTACCTTCCAGGGGGTATCCAGTTGTTCCAGCTGCATAAACCCATTCTCCTAATTGTAACCCTTTCTTCTATCAGGTTGCTTCCTGGCTGATTGATTGTGTAATCCCTTTCTGCCATCATATGGCTTCCTGGTATTGGTCATATTGGGGTATTGGCCGCCTAGGCACTTCTGGGTGCACCATTGGCTGCCATCATGCCCAAGTGTTTTTGCTCAGCCCTGGGTGGGCCCCTATCCCGCTTTCCCCTGAACCTGTTACATTTGAGGCCCAAGGAAGCCTCTGGTTTCTGACATGGATACTGGGCTTGTTCTCCCACCCTGTTTTTCTCATTCTGCTCTATAAAATTGAGCTTTAGATGCCCTACTTTACCAATGAAAGCATTGATTTTTTCTAGAAGTCCCTTGCTGGAAGGGGACCCTGTCTACCCATGTTGGGACTTGGGAAGTCTGCATCATAGTCTGGCTTAAAAGGATTTGTGCCCACGGGCACAGCGCCTTATGAACCCTCTAAAGGGCATCCTTAGGCAGTCCTAGAATAATCCTTCCCCGTCATTAGCATTTTTTCCTTAGGTTGCCTTTATTAAACATCTTTGTTGGATTTTCCCATTAGTTCTTGTGGATAGAGTCTGCAAACGTCCCAAAAGTCAGCAAAGGGCCATCTGACTTGATTATTTTTTGTGAAGGCCCACCTTTATATTTTTATTGTGAATCAATCCCACCTTTGATAGCATTAGCAGCAATTTGTCAATGTGCAGAATAATTAACCTGTGCGGACGCCGCATATGGACCATACCTTTGTAGGTCATGATGACGGATGAAAGATTTTACTATTTTGTTGGGTTGTATCCTACAGAGCTACTATATTAGAAAGCCAATGTATTTTCCAGGTTCTAGGATTTTTTTAGATTTCCAGTCATGGAGTAAGATTTAAGCCAAATTGTAAAGCATCTTAAAAGGGAGGATTACTTTTGTTGACCTTGAGGATTAGATGGGAAATTAAGGAAATTAAGTGGTTGAAGTCCGGATGTCCACCCCTTTTTTTGGCCTTTCTTGCCCTCTTTGAAGCCTGCTAAGATTTCCTCACTGCCCCCCACTGCTCCCTCCTCCCTCCATCCCAGAGGGTGGAGTGGGGGGGGAGCAATCACTTGTTCCTGGGGTGGGCCAGCCGCCTCCTGAGGGGGGTACCCACCCTTGCTCACTTAAGTCTCCCATGCCCTGTGGGAATGGTCATTAATTCTTTCATTGTCTTCCTTACATGGCTAATTTGAGGAGGACAGAAGGAGCCAAGGGTTTTTTTCTTTCTTCTAGGGACTTAGTGCTAACTGAAATAATTGAAAATAAATGCCTCCATGGAAATTAAGAGGACCATATTCTCTGAAATGTATGAACATTCTTGTCCAACCGGGACCAGTTATCTCGGGAGATCTGCTCCTCCCTTCTACATCCAAGGAGATGCAGTTTAATATACCCACAAATTCCCTTCGTTCCCAAGTTATAAGTAACCCATGTATTTCTGTCAGCTTAATAGCTTCCATAACCACCTTGGGTGGGGTTTGGGGGATGGAGAGTCTTTATAGCATTTGTCCCATTTTAACCAAAAAAAAAAGATTACTGGTTTAGTTTTTAAGAAAATAAGTTCCTTATTTGTCTATTAACAATACTCACCCAAGTTCCTGGTCACCAGAGACTTCTTCAGTCCTTGGTTCCCACCGTTGGGCGCCAAAAGTGAAGATCGTGTATTTTAAGATCAGCACGAGACAGGAATTCAGGTTAGGGGAAAATCGTCAGTCTTTATTCTCAGTGAAGAAGGATCGGAGGTGGAAGAGAATCAGCGATAGCAATGTGTGCAGCTGAGTCAAGAAGCTAGCTCGACCAGCAGCCACACAACCAGCAGCTCGGAGTCTCAAACCCAGCCCAATCTCTCCCTGCTTGTCTTCCTCCCTCTCTCTCTGCCTCCACCCACCAAAATCGTCATTTCCTATACAACACATCAGGACTTGCAAGGAGAGTGGGCAGGGACCATTCTTTATCCAATCATGTATATTAATAGAGTATAGCCCAATTACTATCTAGCCTCATGTACTTGGGACCTCAGTGCATCAGCTCAAACCTCAGCCCATTACAGACATGGATCGACTTGGATATTAAATAAAAATAAAGATGTTGCAAAAAATCTAAAATTTAGTTGCAAACTTTTGCTGAATGGATGATTCATGGATTTGCGATGTTTGTTATAATGAATAACAAATATACTTGAAGGACCTAATATAGATCATTTAATCTCCCAGGATCCCAGAGTACTCATCTATAAAATAAGAGATTTGGAAAAGATGGCGTTTGAGATCTCCTTCAACAGTAGATCTTTGGTCCTTAAAGTTCATGATGATATTTCAAGAATTAAAATGATAAAACTCAATTCATATAATAATAGAATCCTAGAAATGTGGCATGGAGCAGTATTTCAGAGTTTTAATCTATGGATGCAGAAACTGTTTCTAAAATAATCTTGACAAGTGATCATAAAGCTTGTTTGAAGACATTCTTCTACTTCATAAAGCAGCCTTTTTTTTTCTGCTTATGGACACCTCTAAATGTTAAGATCTTTTGAAAACATATAGAGTCTTTCTCTGCAATATATATTCATTTATTTTAGTCCTATATTCTGAAACTATGTAAAATAATTCTAATCCATTTTTTTCATATAGCAGCCTTTCAACTACATTAAAGCAGCTATCATGTGCCCACTAAGCCTTTTTTTTTCCCACACTACTAACCAGTACCAAATCATTTACTGATGATTATGCAGCCTAATATCCACTACCTTCACCATGTTGATTGCTCTTTTCAGGGAACTCTCTGATTTGAGAGTAGCATTGCCAAAATGTGATATATAAAACTGAACAATGTTATAAACGTCATCTTACATAATACTTTGAGGTTATCACCTCCTTACTTCTACAAATTATTATTCTATTAATGTAGTCTTTAGTATTAGCTTTTATTGATCTTTTTTGGCTGTTTTGTTGTACTTTTGACTCATATTGAACCTATTAAAATTCCTACAGCATTTTATATATGTGTGTATACATACACACACACACACACACACACACACACACACACTGAGTGGTGAAATCTTCGATGTATTACTGTCCCCACAGTCATACCACCATGTCCTCATCTTATTCAAAATGTTGTAGTTGCATACATTAGACTGGAAATTCTGGTAATTAATAAAGTACACCAGACTTCCTTCTGGTAATAGAGCATTTTGGGAAGTTTAATCCTTATCTTTCTTTGATGTATGTTATAATTCATTCAATATTAATTTAATTTTTTGTCAAAAATATTGTAGTTGGAAAAATCCTTAGAAGCCATCCCATACTGCATTTGTGTTGGTGATTAATTTTATCAATTGTAGAATTAAGTTGTAATCAATTCAGGTTATTCTAGAAGATAGAATATAAACACACACACACAAACATTTTTATTATTATGTCATTTTCAGTCACATCGTACTCTTCCTGAATATATTTGGGATTATCTTGGCAAAGATACTGCAGTGGTTTGGCATTTTCTTTTCCAATTCATTTTACTGAGGAAAACAAGGCTCACGATCACACAGATAAGTGTGTGAGACTATATCCAAATTCACAAAGCTGTATTTCTGACAGGAAGCCTGGAACTCTGATGTATGACATAGTTGCACAGTATGTACACACATACTACATACATACATAAATGCACACCTAAATGCATATATATATATATATATATATAAAATGCTGTAGGAATTTTAGTAGATTCAATAAATTTCTTTAGCCTTTAAATTCTCTAGTTTTTTAAATTCCTCTAGGCTGCCCTTCAATGGCTACTTAGGTCATGTACCACTATTACTCAATATTCCAACAATCATTTTGAAACACTATGTGTGACAACACTCCTTTATCTATGTATCTATGACTCTTTTAAGATTATAGGCATCTAGATTTGGGGGGCCTTTCCCTATATCTTGTATCATTTATGCACAAACACATGCAGATGCACATCTCCCTTCCATGAGAGTCCCTAGCCATACTCATTTAATTCCTAAGTCAAAGCATTCTCTAGAACATTTTACTTTTTCATAGATTATCTTAGTTCTTGGCAGGTCATTCCTCAGTTATCTTTTTAGCCCTACATTTCAGCTCTTCTTTGAGTCTTCTTTTCTGCCATTATAATGTAAACTTCTTCAAAGTAGAGATGGTTTTATTTTCTTTTATTCTTGTATGGAATCAGGATTGAACCTGGTGCCTGTCACACAGTCAGTACATAATAAATGCCTTATTGTTCAATCTTCTTTTTGCTCTATTTTCTATCTGTTAACTCAAAAAAAATTCTGAAATGGAAAAAAATGCATTATTCTATCATTTTATTAAATAGGCACATATATTTTGTGCTACAAAGGAACTTAGAGGCCATTTACTTCAATCTTCTCAATTTCTAGGTTATGAATTTGTGGAACAGAGAAAATTCACCAAAAGTCAAATGGGTATTGAAAAAGAGACAAGATTTGGTCTCACATCCTATGACTTCTAAATCAATGCTTTTTTTTTCCCCCCACTATGACACTCTACCTTTTGAATTTAAAAACTTTTGAAGTTTTTAATATTTAAATTTTATATTAATAATGATGATGGTGATGATCATAGTTAAACTTTATATAGTGTTTTAAGGGTTATAAAACACTCTATTATACATGCAGTTATATGTAATAATATATAATATTAAAGAAATAGTCCACACTATGATATTATTTTAGAACATATCAAAAGACTTGTTATGAGGCAATTTAATTTAAAATAAATTAAATTTAATAAGGTGAATGAAATTGTAATAAACAAAAATTTAAAAATAAAACTTGAAGAAAACTTGCCAATGTTTATGAAGAATAATGCTAAAATAACTTATTTCCCAAACAGTATGAAACCATGTGCCTCACAAACTGACTACAGCATTCAGAGGGTGGCACCTGGAAAGGGAAGTAGATTTGTTCTGGTTGGCCCCATAAAAAGAACTAGTTAGAATAGATAAAAGTTGAAAAGGGACTAATTTAAATTTGAAATAAGGAAACAAGGGAGCAGAGCCAAGAGGACTGAGTAGACAGGTGTTTATCTAAGCTATTCCCAGCTTCAGTCAGATCCACATGATGATCAAGCCTCTGAATTAGTTTTAGGGTGAGAGAATCCACAATTATTTGGAATGCAAAAAATTTCCAGCAGAAATTTTTTTTGAAAGAACTTCAGAAAACATCTGTTTCAATTGGCCATAGGGGAGGCAGCTGTGCACAGGCACAGAACAGGGACCCAGAGTGGTGTGTCCACACACTCAGGAATTTACAGGGAGGCTTTTAGTCAAAATACAGCAGCATTGGCTACTCTGTCCAGTTTAGATGTCAGTGGATCTGCAAATTAGTTATGAGACATCAAATGCAAATAGTGAGCCTCTGAAACTCCATAAATGAGGGACTTGGCCATGCCCACCAAGTAAGAAGCTTATCAGAATTGGCCCAGGGCAGAGTAAAGCTATTGTCACCTGTACAGGCAGCTTGGGACAACCACTCCTTTGCATTGAGAACAGACCTCAACCTTTATATAAATAGCAAAAAATTAAAAAAAAAAAAGAACTCTGAACAGTGATCGATTTTATGGAGATAGAGAACAGATCTCAAATCCTGAGGATAATAAAGGGAAATTGTCTTCAAATAAAGGCCCAAAGAGCAATATGAGTTGGTTCCCCATCTCACAGTGTTCTCTTAGAAGAATTAAAAAAGAGTCTTAAAAGAGAGCTAGAAGAAAAATAGGGAAAGGAAGTAAGAACTTTTCAAGAGAGCATGGAAAAGGAAACAGAAATTATCTGAAGAAATAGATTCAGTGAAATGGAAAAATCGTATAATTCATTACAAAATATATTTGATGAAATGGAAAAAGCAAATAACTCCTTATAAAATAGATTCGATGAAATTGAAAAAGCAAATTCCTTACAAAATAGATTTGAAAAAGAAATTAATTTGTTGAAAAATAGAATTTGTAAAATGGAAAAAAAATCTAACAAAACACTTCATTTAAAAGTTCAATTGGCCAAATGCACAGGGAGATAAAAAAGGTAAATGAAGAAAATAATTCACTAAAAATTAAAATTGAACAAATGTAAGTGAATAGCTCCCCCCCTGAAAAAAATAATAAAAAAGAAGAAAATGTAAAATGCCTCATTGGAACAACAATTGACCTAGAAAATACATCTGGAAGAGATAATCTAAGAATTATTGAACTCCCTGAAAATCATGATGACAAAAAGAGCCAAGACACCATCTTTCAGGAAAACTGCCCTAATGTTTTAGAATCAGAAGGTAAAATAGCCATTGAAAAATTCACCAATTGCCCCCTGAAAGAGACTGCAAAATGAAGACTCCAAGGAATATCATAGCTAAATTTCAGAATTACCAGATCAAGGAGAAAATATTGCAAGCAGCTAGAAAAAAACAATTTATCAAGGAATCACTATCAGGATTACCCAGGAGCTAGCAGCTTCCACTTTAAAGGAAGGACCTGGAAAGTGATATCCTGAAGGGCAAAAGAGCTTTGACTGTAGCCAAGAATTGACTATCCAGTAAAATTACACATTGTCTTTCAGGGAAAAAAAAGATGGTGGATTTCATGTATTTCTGATGAAAAGACGAGAAATGAACAGGAAATTTCATCTCCAAATGCAGAACTCAAGAGAAGCATAAAAAGGTAAAAAGGAAAACAAATAACAGTTTCTTTTAAAAATTAAAAACTTTACATGCCTATATTGAAAGATGATATGTTTAACTCTTGAGAACTGTATCTCTGTTGTGGGTATACTTAGAGGTTGCAAGGAAAATTTGATTTTATTGTGATGATATAAAAAGAATCTAGAGGTAGAAAGGGAATTATAATGGAAGAAGAGGGAAATGGAAGTAAAATGGAATAAATTACAACTCATGAAGAAGCAAAAAGACCTATTATAATTGAGAGAAAGAAGGTAAAAGGGTGAGCATTGTGTGAATCTGTCTCATCAGATTTGGATAAAAAAAAGAATATCAGACATATTTAGCTCCTCAGAGAAACTTGTTTTACCATATAGGAAAGTAAGAAAGAGGGAGAAAGGAAAAAGAAAGGAAAGGCTAATAGAGGGGGTTGGGGGAGTAGAAGGGAGCAGGTAGAAGATAGGGGGAGAGGCTGTAAAAGGAAAAGGCTGTTTAAGGGAGGTGGTTGTCATACGCCAAATACTATGGAGGAGGAAAAGGGGGAAAGGAAAGAGAATATTCTGGGAAAAATAAGATTGCAGGAAATACAGGGTTAGTAATTTTAACTGTGAATGTGAATGGGATGAATTCTCCCATAAAATGGAAGCAGATAAACTGAATTAAAAGCCAGAATTCTACAATATGTTTTTTACAAGAAACCTATTTAAAGCAGAATGATACACACAGAGTAAAGGTAAAAGGTTGGAGAAAAATCTGATATTTCACCTGAAATAAAACTAAATCAGGGATAGTGATCCTGATCTAAGTTCAAGCAAAAGAAAAAAATAAATGTAATTAAAAGAGTTAAGGAAGGAAACTACATCTTGCTAAAGAGTATCATAGATAATAGAGTAATATCAATAGTAAATGTATATACCCCAAGTGGTATGACATCTAGATTGCTAGAAAAAAATTAAGAGAGGTACAAGAAAATTAGAGAGCAAAACTATACTAGCAGGAGATATCAACCTTGTTCTCTCAAAAATAGATAAGTTGAACCACAACATAAATAAGAAAGAAGTTAAGGAATTAAATAGAATTTTATAAAAGTGAGGTATGATAGAACTTTGGGGAAAATTGAATGGGACAGAAAGGAATATACTTTTTTCTCAGGGGTACATGGAACTTACACAAAAATTGACCATGTATTAGGGCATAAAAACCTCAAAATCTTTTACAGATAGGAACAAATAATAAATGCAACTTTTTCAAATCATGGGGCTATAAAAGTGGGCCAGAGAAAAACAGGTAAAATTAATGGGAAACTAAATAATCTGATAATAAAGAATGAGTGGGTGAAATAACAAATCATAGACACAATTAATGATTTCATCCAAGAGAATAATAATAATGAGACAATATAATAAAATTTATGGGATGCAGTCAAAGCAGTTTTCAGGGTAGTTTTATATCTCTACATGTTTACTCACATAAAATGAAATTAACCTTGACGAAAGCTTTTTGGGTCATGATAACTGGTATCCACTATATTAGTTAACTTTCTAAGGTTTTTATGATTCACAAGTGTGTTAAGCATGATGTGCGTAATTTCACAGATATCACTAATAAAAATTTTGGACAAAACAAATCCAAGAACACCTGTTTCCAAATATGATAAATAGCAGTGTTAAAAGAGGGAAGTAGCAGACTTATAAGTATTTCCCTATTATGAACCACCTCTTGTATGCAGAGTTAATTGGCCTCTCCCCCAAACTTGGATTCCTAACAGTTCAAATAAAAATCATAGAATTGAAGACAGCTCTGTAAGTCAACAGCTCCATTCACTCTGAAAATCTGTTTCAGGTTAGCACACTGTGTATAAATAACAACCTGGGAGGAGAATTATGTGTGTCAAGTGAACACTCAGTCATTTAACACATGTACAACACACTTTTGCTCACCCACTTCCCAACTACCATAGAGGTTCAACTAGAGGTCAAAAAAATAAGAATTCTGTCTTTTTTCCTGAATAAAAGAAGACAATTATAAATCATCAAGGGTTTGCCTCTTTGATATAAAAAGTGTGACTTTTTAAGGGCCAAAAATGAAGGGCAGTAAGAAAATATACATGAAAGGAACTTGGGTACATTGAAATACCTAAGTGACATAGAAAAATAATACAAGTGTAAATGTGGCCTTCTCTGTGAACTAAAAAACATTGGCATATCACTTCCCCTCCCCCCCAAAATAGTGAATTTCATCTTTTCCAACCATCTTAATTTCACTATTATAGTCATAATAATGTATAGTTGATATGATATTCTATTGCATGTGAAAGAAGTAGGGTGGGGACATTTTGCACAGCAGGAAAAGGATTAAGTATTCATCAAGCATCTTCCATATGTCAAATAATGTGTTAAGTGATTTGCAAATATTATCTAATTTAATCATTGTTTGGAGAAGGTGCCTGAAAATTTAAGCCTTTTTTTCAGGATAGATAAGAAAAATGTTCACCTTCCAGAAGTTGAGTCATTATATGAGCAAAAGTTCCAAGTTTCTCTGGGGAATAAATGAATATAGTGGCTAGAATGGATATATCCTATTTTGGAGTTGGATCCAGGAAGAAACCCTGGTTAGTAAAAGCCAAGGGATCATAGATTTAGAATCAAGCTACTGTTAAAGTTATGATTCCATGGAATCATAAAGCTACACATGGAAGAGACTTTAGGAGTTATGTAGTTCAACCCCTTCACTTTATACTATAACTCAGGAAGGGGAAGGATCTTACTTGAAGTCACATGGAGAAAAAATTCATATGTGGAATTTGAATACATGTCCTCTGACTGCAGAGATGTTTCTTTTATCTTTTTTTTTTAAACTGTACTATAGAACTTAAAAGATTAAATAACTTAAATTAAATAAAATTAACTTAACTTAAATTAAATTAAATAAAAAATTAAATAACTTCCACATGTTTGTATGACTTATAAATGTTAGAAACAGGATTTGAACGCAGGCCCCTTAATACTAAATCTGATGCTCTTCGTACTTTATCAGGGTTTTCAATGATATCTCATATAAACACAAAATGTTTTGCTTGGTTTAGATTTTATATATTACAGTTTAGAGAGGGAAAATTATCTTTTTATAATGTTGTGCCTTGACATACATATGCACATCAAAGTTCAGATTCAGGGCGAAATTGCTTCAAATGAGAAGCCTCCTCACTCCATTTGACTTAGGGTTGGAGTAAATAGTTGCTAAGATTCTCTTCAGCATTGGACCTGAAAATCAATGGACCTGGAAAAAAAATAAGTTAAGGAAATAAGAAAGGCTAAAAGGACTATTATAAGATATATATATATATATATAAAATATTTTATTTTAAGGATGGAATAATATATACCAAAATATAAAATCTATGTGATATATTAATCACATAGATGTTATGTTATTAGAGATCATTATGGGAAAGAAATAGTCTTCTATACTCTTATTTGTTGTTAACTGAAGCTGGAATCCTTTATCATGGCTATTCTTTGAAGTTCTTTATGATTTTCTTTTCTCTTAAAGTGGCAGTATCAAGTTTTGTCTTAACAATTAAATATTGATGATAGAATGAAGAAAAACTCTAAAAATTAGAATTATGTAATCTATCCCTCATCTTGCTATATGTCCCTGTCAAGATGATCAGCATACAGTATTTAAAAAACTTTCAAAAGATTTCCACATTTAGATGATTTTTGGCAAATAATAAATGTATTAATAACATATAAGGGAGGGAATATGATTTAAAAGAACATTTATAGTTCTTACAGGACAGAGTCAGATTTTCAGAGTAATTTCGCTATTGACTTATTTTGTAATCTTTTGCAACCTCAATGTGCAAATACCCATTTACAAATTTTTGTTGAATTATAATTTATCAGTTGTGCCTGTCTTTTTGTGATATCCTTGTCACCAATTTTTTTTTTTTGGCAAAGTTACTAAAGTTACTACATTTCTTTCTCCAATTCATTTTATAGATGAGGAACCAAGGCAAACTTTCCCAGGGTCATACATCTAATGTTTCAGGATAGACATCAACTCAGGAAGAGGAATCTTTGATTCCAATTCCAATTCTATTCATTGTACAACATAGACTGATTTTTCTCTTCACCATTATGCCTTAATTTAAGATTTAGGACTGAAATTTAGTATAAGATATTCCACTGAATTTCAGAATCTTTAAATAAGAATCCAGTTGAAATGTTTTTTAGCCCAACCTATATTTGATAGAAATCCTATCTGTGCAATCATGATAAGTAGTCATCCAGCTTCTACTTTAAAACCCCCTGTGATAAGAAACCAACTGATGATGGATACAGCTTCTCTTTATCAATTAATTATATTGGTTGGGAAGCTTTTTCCCATTAAAACAAGCCATAAAACACTGCATGTTATAATTCGATGGTGATTTGAACATGAGATTAATTTGGTACAGAGCTGAAAACTGCCATTACTGTTTAGTAGTTTCTAAACTGGAAGGCACTTGCACTTTTTTTCATTTCATCTATTCTTTCAAGAACCAGATTAGAGGACACTTCTTCCATTAAATATATCTGATTCCTGGTATTAGAAGTTGTCTTTTCCTCCTCAGATTTTTCTAGATTTCTCTTGGTCTCATCAAATTTTGATTTGTGACTTACATATTTATGAGTAACTACATGTGTTATCATATTGACTGATTTTGTAAAAATCATTTACACTTATAACTTTTGTTTGTGCTGATTAAAACAATTTACTGGGCAAAAATTTTTCATTCTACAGCTAGCACTGTGTCTTGTAGAGATATCATGTCTCATCATGTAAGAATATGGAATAACATTCAAAATGGGGAATAAAATGATAAGACATCTCAGGTAATCAATTTGGGAAAACTTCTACTTTCAATATATAAATAAAAGTGAACTCAAAGATCATTTTGTATTTTTTTGTGTTTTTAGATAAAATAAAGATCATTTCCTGGGCACAAAAAAAGGTGCAATTTATGTAATTACTACATGAGCAGAATTGTTTTTTAGTACTGACTATGATTTTCAGTGGGTCTGAATAGATGTCCACCATCTACATAGTATAAAGAGAGCTATTCTTAAATGGTTCTGTCCTCAAAACTTTTGAGAACAATGCCATTTTACTTCCAATTTTTGTTTAATGTTAAAAATGTACGAACATTATATGTCTTTAACCCTTTCTCCCCTTATTTTCTCATGATAGAATTCACACACATATAAGTGATCTAAGTAATTATTTTCAGAATGACTGACAATTCATTGGACCATGCGTTGTCCATTTGATATAGAAAACAATGAGCAACATGATGGAAATTTGAGTAAAAGCTATCATAGTTCAAGTGATAGTCACAGAACCACTTTAGCAAAGTAGATCTCACAAAACAAAAGCTAGATTATCCAAGTCCTAATTAGAATATTTTCCTTAATGAAAGTTTCTGATTTGCCTATCTATTAATTTTGTATTTATTATTAATAGGAAATATCAAGACATAATAGTATCTTTTGCAATTGTTAAGGTAAATTAAATTATCTTTTTTTTTTCTTGAGGCAATTGGGGTTGAGTGACTTGCTAGTGACACAGCTAGGAAGTGTTAAATGTTTGAGACAGATTTGAACTCAGGTCCTCCTGAATTCAGGGCTGATACTCCTTCCACTGAGCCATCTAGCTGCCCCATAAAATTACTTTTAAAACATTTTTTGCTCAAAAATTATGTCAAGTATAGCATGAATATCAATTTTCTAAAAACAAAACCAAACTTTAACCAAAGTGATGCATTATAATAATAATGTAGCATAATTGCTATGATAATGAAAAAAATAAGGGAAGAGTTAAATATAAACAATCATACACCCCACAAATTACAGATTAATGTCAAATTTATTCCATCCTAATTAAAAGTTTTTCAACAAATTTTGTGACATCCCTCTGCAATATCTGTTAAATCTTATATACCTCTCATGTTATTAAAGGTTAAAAATGTGTAATTTTCAGTGTCATTATTTCATTCAATCACAGTATTGCTTTTTACATGTCTCAGTCTAACAAAATATTCAAAACAATGGAAGAAAATGTATTCTCTTAGCCTTTTCACTTTTACCCAATAAATAAAACTACTTATTTTCTCAATTGAAAAAATAACTTCCAGGGTAATTCTTTATAAATTGGTGCAGTTTGAAAGTCTTGGTGTGTGTGTGTGTGTGTGTGTGTGTGTGTGTGTGTGTGTAAAAGAGTAATATGCTGTTTCAGTTCCATAATGCACATTAAAGTTTTTTAAAGTCTATATTTCAGAATATACAGATGTGGACTAAAATACAACATGTAAACCTTTGGCTTTATATAACTCATCAATAATGAACATTTTTTTTTCTTGTTTGAAAGCAGCTGTTTGACAAAAGGCATTTTATTAGTGTTTGAAATATATATATAGTCATTCCAGGTATGCAGTAAACATTTTTTAATCATTAAAGTGAATCATAGGCAAATCCTTCAGGAAAAGATATAAGGCTATATATTTTAAAATATACTTCTATAAAAGGCACAAAAAATGTTCTTCGTTCAAACCAAATATTTATTGCACACTATTTCCCTAAGACAAAACTTGAAAGAAGTAGAAAATGGTATAAAAAAATAGAACAATCTTTCCAATTTATTTAACTTTATGAGATATGTATAGTGATATTTTTATATGGAAAAATACATATGATAAGGGAAATCAAAGCCAGGAATATCCTTGGATTCCAAAAGGAATTCCTGCAGTGTCATTGTTAATGATTATTAGTTGTAATTTCATGTTACAAAACAATTATTTTGGCATTTTCAATTGTAATGTTTTAAAATTATGGGGAAATTCTGTAATAAAGAAATCTGAGATTAAATGATTGAGACCTAAGGGAGATTAACTTTAAATAGGGCCTTGAAGCTTAGCTTAGAATCCTACCTGTTTAAAAGGAAATAAGAAAAATATATAGATCTGAGATTTTTTGCAATTATAATTTTAAATATTCTATTCTTTATTCATAATCATGTTATAGAGATTTTTCTAAGCAAAAAGAAATCTAGATTAATAGAGATAGTGGAACAATTCTAGAGTACAAGGAAATCAATCTGAATTCCATTCTGAAGTCATCCTAACTAATTATATCATTATCTAGAGTTTACTGTCTTCAATAAAGGAAGGATAAAATAGATTATGTATTAGACACTTTGCAGCTCAAAAATTCTATTAAATATCTTCTAAAGGTATTTTATATAATATCCAATTTTATCTTTCACTCACCAATTTCATAAGTACTTTATTTCATTAATATATTCCCTAAGAAGGGACTTTTTAACTTTCATTTGTATTTAAGGATATAGACAAGATGACATAATAGGATTGCTTACCATTATCATATGATTTTTCTTTTACTCCAGGTTTTCTTTTAATAATTTGAAGATACTCTATAATAACAATTCAGAAAGATATCTAATCAGGTTCTATCTTTTTTCAAAAACATAAACATAAATGTAGTTTTGAATTATATTACTTTTCTTCCTATTATGCTGGAAGATCGATGACTAGTCCAAGTTTACACTTCAGCAAAAGTCTTATCTTTAAATCAACCCAATCCAAGGCAATTCCAGTGACCGATCTCCATCCACAAAGAGCTATGGAAACTAAATGTGGATCAAAGCACAGCATTTTCACTGGTTTTGTTTGTATGCTTATGTTTGCTTGTACTTTTTAATCTGTCTCATGTTTTTCCCCTTTTGATCTGATCTTTCTTGTGCATTAGGAAAAACATGGAAATATGTTTGGAAGAATTGCATATTTAACTTATATCAGATTGTTTGCTGTGTAGGGGGGGAAGAAGGAGAGAAAGGATTGAGGGGGGAAAATATGGAACACAAGATTTTGCAAAGGTGAAAACTGAAAACTACTTTTTCATGCATTTGGAAAAAATATAAAGCCATTCTTAAAAACAAATAGAAAATAAGTCTACCTTATAGTAAGCATCTTTATTTTAACTCAGTTGTAACATTCATTCAGACACTATTCTATGTGTCTATCATTAATTAATTAATTAATAATAATATTATTAATGCCAGAAATCTAGCATTGTATGGGATCTTAGAAATCACGGAGTCTAGTTTTATTTTCAGAAGCTGAAACAGAGTGGGGACAATAGTAAGTGGGGAAACAGAGTAAGAACATAGAAAGCCATCTGACTCCAAAGACAGTGTTCTTTTCATTTTGTTACACTATCTCTGATTAGAAGCTAATGTTAAATGCAAACTTGGTACCCTGCAAAGGTTAATTACTATTAATGTTACTGTGAGTCTTTATGTGATTGGTCATTTTTTTAATGGAAAAGAAAAGAATAGCAACATAATGAGCACATCATAATAAGATAATTTTGAAACTTTTATTTAAATACACAAGTTGGGCAAGATGATGTTTGGTGTATAAAAAAGTTACAATCAATTAACTTAGGCAATTGTGTTAACTAATGAACTAATTGTTCTATCTGGTCTTTTTATATACCTCATCTCTATTTAAAGTTTTAAAAATCTAACTTTATCCAATATAAGTTAATTGACTAGACCATTTCTATATACCAAACATCATCCTGCCTATTAAACATTTAATAGGGTAACAACTCTTCATCAATTTTAAAGTTATAATTTAAATTTTCTTCGAAGAACCTACCTTTGGGCTTTTACAACTTTGTCTATAGAAAATGAGAATGATCATGAATTAAATCACTTCCATATGCCTTATGTATCTAGCTACAAAAGATCTGTAAAATATATTCAGTGTGGTACATATTTGTTAAATAAATGAATGAATGAAGAAGGGGATAATGTTTAATGTATGTTAAGAATTCTAGAACAATGTAAAACAATAAAAATAACGTTAATAAATGTTTTATGTTGACAATCGAGAGCAAAAAAAAATGCTTTATTTAGCAAAAGAGGACCTGTGTGAAAATCCTGACCCCATTACCTAATACTTGACATTTGGCATGTCATCTAACATTTCTGATCCTCAGCTGCTAATCTATAAAACAAAAGGGTCAGACTAGATAGTCTATTCAAGTTAGAAATTCATGTACTATGATAAGGTGATTTGAAATTTGAAAGAATCCCATTTAATGTATTGTCATGTACAAATACACAGAATAACAAATAATCAGAGATTTAACTAGAACAGGGTGAAACTTGTGTATATGGTGGGTTTATGCTGCTTCAAGAGAATCAAAAAAATCTATGAATGCCATACAGCAAATCTTCCCCTGAAGCATAATCTGTAAGATCATGTTGCTGTTAAGATCGTGTATTTTAAGATCAGCACGAGACTGGAATTCAGGTTAGGGGAAAATCGTCAGTCTTTATTCTCAGTGAAGAAGGATCGGAGGTGGAAGAGAATCGGCGATAGCAATGTGTGCAGCTGAGTCAAGAAGCTAGCTCGACCAGCAACAGAATCTAGGTAAGCAGCAGTCAACTTTTACTTTTAAAAGTAAGACAGAGTGACTTTAAGGAGTAGCATTTCCCATTTTCAGTTTTTGTATCACTGCTTTTTTGAAGCAAAGATGAATTAAACTATCAATATATTAGCTTGAGTTTTCTTTTTTTCGTTGAGGTAATTGGGATTAAATGACTTGCCCAGGTTCACACATCTAGCAAGGGTTGTGTTTAAGGCCAAATTTGAACTCAGGTACCCCTAACTCTAGGCTGGTGCTCTATCTACTGCACCATCTAGCTGCCCCATAGAAGTCTGATCTTTTAAATTAATTTCTGGGAAAACTTCATGATATTACTATGAAATGTCTGATTTAATAATCTCATATTTGGTTAATACAAGCTAAGAAATTTTATTTGGTCCAACCTTTACAGTTGCTTTACTTTTTAATCTAGGGAGTTTAGGAGCTAAATCATTTCTGCTTCCCTTCAAAAAACAAAAGGTAAGAATTACTGATTGAAAGACCCTCCAACTATCTGGAAAGAAGCCTGATATTTTCAAGTCACTCTAAAAGAAGAAATGAAAATGCATTTGATTCAATTGAACAACCCAGATCAGTGTTTTCAGACTCCTCAAATATATTTCCTATAAAAACATGAACACTGTAACATTTAGAATCAATTATCATTTTGAAAAATGGTACTGGTTTAAGATTCCAGTAAACTCTACAACAGCATAACACTCATTTAAATTTTACAAGTACCATGCATAGCAAACAAAATATAAAAAACAGGAGAAATCAAACTAGTCAACAGCTCTAGCTTGATCTGCTTTATTTTCCTTGAATAATTTACGATTCTGACTCTGTACATTGTTGGGGAATCTGGGAACATATATCCATAGTGCAATTACAGAAATCAAGGTAATATGTATTTAGTGATCCCCCCCCCCCCAAGAATAAATATGGCTCACTACTGACCAACTATCATTCATACGGTTTCAGTGACACAGCCACCTGTTGTACAAACACAAGTATATATAATTCTATGACAGGTGTATGTTCAAATAGAATAAACTACATGGAAAAATATAAAAAGAATATGATACAATCCCATACATAACCAGAAGGTTGTGTAATTGCTTTACAAGTTTATTACAAATAACAATTGCCTGAAGAATTAATACTTCAAGTTTTTTTTAAAACAGCTGTAGATTCATCTCTTCCAAATGAAAAGCAAATTGCACTGATTAAAAACACACATTACAAATACACATCAAAAGTTCTGATTTAACATTTCTTTTCTGTGTTTCTTGATTCTCCTCTTCTTACTCCACCAGAAGCCTACAATGTTGCCATGGCTTTTTTCTCCCAAGGTTTACCTCTCTCCAATAGTAACTTTCCTATGGGTAAGGCTAGATGTTGACATGACCAATCTTCTGCTGGTATAATTGCAACCAGAATTGGACTCTGTTTACCTCATCTCCTCTCATCCTAAGACCCAGATGAAATTTTCTCATGTGTAAAAATACTTAATTATAAGTCCAGTAATGATTATTGAGACAAGAGTGGCATCATGAATAGAGAGATAATCTCAAAACTAGGAAAATCTGGTTCAAGTCCTTCTTCACAAACATTGCCTGTGTGACCCTGGATGAATAGTAGAGTGGCATAGCAAACAGAGTGCCAGGACTGAAATTAGGAAAACCTTAGTTCAAATATGACTTCAAATACTTACTAGCTATGAGATCTTGGGCAAATAACTTATCCCTTTTTTACCTCAGTTCCTTCTTTATAAAATGAGCTGGAGAAGAAAATGGTAAATTATTCCAGCATCTTTGCCAAAAAAAAAAAAAAAAAAGAGGTCACAATCAGACATGACTAAAGAACAGCTGAAAAACAAAACCAACATACTCTAGGCAAGATATTTAATCTCTCAGTGCCCTAACTAACACTAAGACTATAGATTTCAGAGAAGATGCTAATCTGTATTTGTTTTTTATTTTCCCAAAACTATATTTGTAAAGGGAGCTTTCCTCACCTAGGAATTCCTTATATTAATGAAAATACAGGTAAAGGCTTAACCTTAAAAATTACTGCTTATTTGACCATTAGGTCTCTCATCTGAAATTCTACTTTTAAATGATAATAGCTTTTATTTTTCAAAAGAAGTACAAAGATAGTTTTTAACATTCAGCCTTGCAAAATCTATTGTTCCAATTTTTTCTCCCTCTCTCCCCCTGCTGCCCTAGATAGCAAATAATTCATTGTAGGTTAAACATGGGCAATTCTTCTAAACATATTTCCACATTTGTCGTACTGCATGAAAAAAATTAAATCAAAAGGGAAAAATGAGATAGAAAAAAACAAGCAAACTAACAATAAAAAAGATGAGAATACTATATTTTAAGCACATTCAGTCTTCATAGTTTTCTCTCTGGATATCTATAGCTCAACCATCACAAGTCTATTGGAATTGCCTAGAGTATGATCTAAATTCTCTGTATGACTTGACCCTGTATCAAATAAGATAGTGATAAAGGAATAGGTACATAGGAGAATCCTCACCCTGTATCCTTGTAATTAGAGAAATTATATAATCCAGGAAACAGGGGTGAGAAAGTTTATCTTAATGACTTTTCTTTTTTATAGAAATAAATTTGATGTTATGTTATATATCAGAAAATCAGCAATTTGAAAATGATAAAACATTTTTTAAAAAATATTTTTCTCTAATGTGTATTTAATTATGTAGATGAGTAAAAACAAGTCACCTATAAGTTGATCTGGTTCTCATGCTAAATTTTTAAAAATATCGAAACTCTATAATGAACAGTATATTTTTAATAAAAATAAATAAAATTTAATTTAACTAGAAATTTGTTGAGAAAATTCTCAGACTTGTTACTTGTAATAAATAATAGGTCAACCACTATATTCCACTCTTTGGGGTCTCTTAAAGATGTGATTGATAAGGTGCATTTTCAAAAACATTTGGATTTATTGAATATTAGATGGCAAAAAATTAATGACATATGCTCCAATTTACAATAGAATGAAATCAACACAAGTGCAATTAGGATTTGTTACTATGCCATCATTGTAAAGAGTAATGGGTAGCAACACATAATTACATTTTAACAACTCATGCCTTATGACACTAAAGCACTAAAAGAAAATGTGTTCGTTGAAGGATGTAGACATGGGAGCCAATTTAATTAAGGGTTTTATTTTGTTTTTAAGATTGCTACTAACAACTATATGGGAAAAAATGCTCAAAATTACCAATAAAAAATGAAACGAAAAACAGTCCAGATTTATTTTATCTTGTCAAATTAGTGAAGATGATAATGTTAGATATGCTAATAATACAATTATATCTAGAGTTGGCCAGTGAGGCTGTGGTTTTGTCCTGCCTTTCTAGAAAACAATTTGGAATTAGACTAAAAGAAAAAAAACAACACTTAATTGCTTATGCCCTTTATTTTAGCAATCCTAATCCGGGAATAGCCCCTACTCCATTCCCAGAGAAATATCAAATATAGAAATGAATGCCTTGCATAAGATAAATTATTCATAGTAACACATAATGGAGAAATAGGTGGTGTAATGAATAGAATGTAAAACTTTGTGTCAGAAAAATCTAAATTCATTTTTTTTTCTGAGACACTAGTTCTATGATACTGAACAAGTTTCTTAAACATTCTCAGGTTCAGTTCCTTCAGCTGTAAAATGGAGATCTTAATTTCACCTGACAGAATTATCATGACAATCAAAAAGAAAAAAGTAATGTATGTAAAGCACTTTGAAAAGTATATACAAAGCAAATAAATTTTTTTTTTTGGGTGTTGGAAAGTCAAGGAAAAGACTCATGTAGAAGATGTCACCTACACTGAGCACTGAAGAAAAGTAAAGGATCTAGGAGGGACGATGGCAAAAGAATGAATTCTGGGCAGGCAGGACACTCTGTGTAAAGACCTGGAGAATAGATAGAGCATGTAACATGTGAGGAATAGTTAAAAGAAAGGTCAAATTGACTGTAATATAGAATTTGTAAAGGGTAATAATAGTGGTTAGAACTAAAGATATAGAAAAGATTTAAAGAAAGTACTTTAACACTGATCAAAAAATAAAATTAAAAGATATTTTGGACCACAGATTGCAAATACATTTTGTGACCATTGATAAGATCAAATATCATTTTCAATGTTTAAACACTAAATTGGATGATCATGTATCAGTTTTAAACTTTGTTTATGGATGTTATCTCTGTTTCTTTTCTAGTATCTTCTGTGAATCCATTTCTTGTAATAATAACAAACATTTGCATAGTTCTTGTTTTGTGTCAGAGATTTTACAATTACAAGTTCTTTACAATTATTATTTCATTTAACCAACCCTAAGAAGTACATTATATTATCATTTTTAGCAAAAATCAGTGAATTAAGAATATCCTAATCAAACTCTCCCTTTCCTCAATTAAACAAAATATTAACGAAGAGATAATAGCAACTTATTTAAAAATTCAGTGTCATCAAGTTGGAATTTTAGAAAGGATTAAAGATTATTATAATTTTTACTTAGGATATTTAACCATATTAATAACCTAAATAATTATATCACATGACTATGTGAATAAAAGCAAAAAAAATGAAAAAAACCCAAATCTTGAGAAAATATAACTCTCATTTATATTTAAACCCCTCCTCCCCAAGCCAAGCTAGATTCACTTTTTTTCTTGAAATATGGGATCTTTGTTTTTTATCTTTTAAAAGTATTTTTGTAACATTTTAAATTCTGAACTGTCCCCCTTCCTCCTTCCCCACCCTGTATTAGAGAAGGCCACATTTTGATGCAAATACACACCAAAAAAACTCTCTCTCTGTCTCTGTCTCCCTGACTGTTTCTGTCTCTCTGTCTCTGTCTGTTTCTCTGCCTCTCTCTGTCTCTGTCTCTCTCTCTCTCTCTCTCTCTCTCTCTCTTTCTCTCTCTTCCTATAAAATTATACCATGCATACTTCTATGCATCAGTTCTTTCTCTGAAGATGGATAGCATCTTTCTCCATAGGTTCTTTGTAGTTGATTTAAATGTTTATGATACTTAGAATAATTTTAATATTCATAGTTGTATTGCTATTCAAACAATGTTATTGAATACAATGTTCTCTTGGTTCAGCTAATTTCACACTTCATCATTTCATACCAATTTTTCCATTTTTTTTTGAAAATCAGCTACCTCATTATTTCTTACATCATAGTAGTATTCTAACAAAATAATATACCACACTTTGTTTAGCTATGCCCAAATTGATGGGCATTCCCTCAATTTTCAGTTCTTTTCTACCATGAAAAGAGTTGCTAAAAAGATGCTATAAATATGTTAGAGTGTATAAGTTATTTTCCTTTTCTCTGATCACCTTGGAGAAAAAAAAAACTAATAAGTATTGCTGGGTTAAATATATATATATATATATATATATATTTGTGTATGTGTGTGTACACACACACACACACACACACACACACACACACACACATATATATTTATAACCTTTTGGCTATAATTTCAACTTGCTCTCCCAAATAGTTGGATCAGGTCACAGTTCTACACACAGTGTATTAGTGCCCCAATATTTTGACATCTTCTTTAATATTTGTAATTTTTGTTATCATTTCAGCTAATCTGATAGGCATGAGATGGTATCTCAAAGTTGTTTTTAATTTGTATTCTTCTAATCAATAATGATAATGATTTAAAGCATTTTATATGACTATATAATTTTGATTTTTTTGTGGGAAAAACTTCCAGTTCATATACTCCAACTACTTATCAGTTGGGAAATGACTTATGTTCTTATACATTTTTGCAAATATCTTTGTATATTTGAGAAATGAGACCTTCATGAAAGATGCTATTTAATCCCCCCCACAAAAAAAATTCTTCTTTACTTCCAATCTTGGCCACATTGATTTTATTTGTACTAATACTTTTTAATAATCAAAACAATACATTTTACATCTGAAAATGTAATTTATTATTACTAATCATTATTGTTAATATTAATTTTTCATAATTATTATTAATTAGTTATTAATATTCATAAGTCTGATAGGTAATATGTTGCCTACCCTTCTAATTTTCTTATGATATCGTTCTTTATATTCAGCTCAGGTGTTCATTTTGGTTTTGTCTTGGTAAATCATGTATGATGTTGGTCTGCATTCAATTTTTGCCATTGTGATTTTCAGTTTTCCCATTTTTATCAAATAGTGAATTCTTATTCCCATAGTTTAAATCTTTACATTTCTCTGAGACAATGTTACTAAAATCATTTATCAAATAGTTTTGATAGTTACTGCATTACAACATAGTTAAACATCTGGGACTGCTAACTTTTTTTTTTTTTTTTACATTTTCTCCCATTGCTTCATTTAATATTTTTGAGCTTTTGTTCTGTTAAATAAATTTTCTTATTTTTTTATTGAATAAGACACTTTTTAGTGATTTAATTTAGTAATTTAATGATTTAAAGATCTAGGAAGATGGTGGAGTAGGTTACTGATTTTCAATTTCTCCACATTCTTCCCCCCCCCCAAAAAAAAATAGAACAAATTTACACCACAGGGCAAACATAGATTCGTGAAAAATTACAAAAACTTGAAGCAAAACAGGGGTCCTCCTGATATAAACCAAGAAGATTTGAATAAAGCCCCTAATTGGAGATTAACCTGTCTGAAGTGAAAACATGTCTAGGTTAGCTTTTCAGAAACACAGGAAGGAAATCTCTGGGATTAGCTGGGTTTGGCTGAATTCTCAGCAGGAACTACAGAAACTTTTACCTTGGGACTGTGTGAGGAGTTTGGAGTTTAAGTCGCTGAGTGATTCCCTGCTGATTAGCAACACTAGATCCAGTTGTGCTGCAGAGAAGTGGCTCTGGAAAGAACCATAACACCTGATGAATGCAGAGGCTATGGGACAGGGACACTGTTGACTGTGGAAATTTACAGGAGTGGGGAACACTAGGTTTGGAGTTCCAGGTCAGAGAGAAGAGTTGAAGTGAAGCTAGAAACACAATCCTCCCACCCCATGATTAGAGGAGCATACAGTAATATCTCTTATTTAAAGTAATGGCAAAGAAGAAAGAATCCAACCAAAAAAACTTACTATGGGAATAGGGAAGACTGATATTCATCTTCAGAGGAGGATACTAAAATGAAAAGAGCTTCTATGCCAAAATGTAATAAAAACTATTCAAGAAAAACAAGATTACTGAAAATTAGTTTCAAAGATGAAAATAACTCTTTAAAAATTAAAATTGGGCAAGAGGAAGCCATTAAAATATGAAAGACAAAGAAATAACAAAATATTATAAAGAATAAAAATATAGAAGAGAATGTAAAATATCTTACAAGAAAATTTTAAAATTTAGGAAACAGATCAAAAAGAGAAATTATAAGAATAATTGAACTACCTGAAAAACTGTAACCAAAAAAAAAGAACCTTGACACAACAATGCAAGAAATAATCCAAGAAAACTGTCCTGAAGTTTTAAACATAAAGGGAAAGTAGAAATAGGAAAAAATCCACTGATCACTACCTCAAAGAGATCCTTTGTAGAAAAGACATAAGGACATAACTGTAAAATTCCAAACCCCCCAGATCAAAGGATACATTTTTTAAGAAAGAAGAAAAATTTAGTTAAATATACTGGCACCACAATAAAGGAATTTTTAGCTGCAACAATAAAAAGGCCAAGTTAAAGGGTAGAATTAAAGCAAAGAACCAGCAGGGATAGGAAAGATCTGTGTATATGTATATGTGAGGAAAGGGGATTGTGTGTGTATGTGTGTATATATGCACATATAAATATTTTCTTCCTTAACTATAGCTTGTTGGGGATAAGAGAGGGAGAATGAAAGTGGAAAAAAAGAATAAAGTAAAAGTAGTTCACAGGGAGAATGAAAGTGGAAAAAAAGAATAAAGTAAAAGTAGTTCACAGCAGACAACAAAAGAACAATTTACAAGGAAGTAAAAAAAAAGTGGACACATGAATGTAACTTCTTTTACAAACATATATATATACACACATACACACATATATATGTATACACATATACACATGGATATGTTATTGTACTGGTAATTATTGTTATATATTTCAATCCTCCCTGATGTTCTACTGGCCACATGACAATGTTGTCTTTTGTTTTGTTTTGTTTTGTATTTCTTTTCTATTATGCTTTTGTCAAAATTAAAATGATAAAAAAACAAACAAAAAAAGTAATTTATTTGGGATGGTACTGGATAAGTAAATAAGGAAGAATTTTTATTTTAATTTTATCGACTCTGCCCACTGATGAACACTTAATATATCTCCAATTATTTGTATCTGAACTGATTTGTATAAAAAGGATTTTTTGATTACGTTCATATGTTTCTTGGGTATGTCTTGGCAAAAAGTACTTGTAGAGGGCCACAGATAGTGGGTGAGATATAAGACATTTCATCTCAGAGAGAACCTGATGACAATGTTTGGTTCATCTTCCCTAAGGCTGGCTCTTGGCCTTCCTGAGAAGTCAGAGGGCTGTGACAACCTGAGTTATAAAGCAGAGTGATACAAAGTGTCAAAGACAAGTTGTTTATATGGTCTCATATGTGCAGTATATAGAACATGCACAGTAGGCTTTGGTTACATAAGGGTATTAGGATATATATAGCTAAAAAAATTTGGAATAAATGACCTCCATGTTTGACCATACAGGTGAGTCCCAACTCTTCACTCCTCTTCTAAGAATGATACCAAGTGGCAAAAAGTCATCTACTTACAACAGCAAATTGTTTATGTGGTCTCATATGTGCAGTATATAGTGCATGTGCAGTGACTGGCTTTGGTTATATAAGACTGAGAGAATTTGGAATGAACGGATTCCATGTCTGACCATCCAGGTGAGTCCCACTTCTTCACTCCTCTTCTATGACCAAGGACTTGGGTTGGTACCAAGATCCTCCAGAGAACTCATCTGGATACAACATTTGGCACCCAACATGGGGCTCTAGAAAGCACAGTACATTTTGCCACCCCAACATGGGGCTCTATATAACTTGGTGCACATATGCTTAGTATTGATTTTACTTCATTTTTTATGGTACCCCTTAGCAAAATGTGGTTACCTTCCTTATCTCTTTTAATTAGAACCATTTTTGCTTTTGCTTGAGCTGAGATCAGAATCTCTAGCCCCGCTTGTTTTATTTTGACTGCAGCATAATGGATTCTTCTGCATCCAGTTAGCTTTACTCTGTATGTATAACTCTTATTTATTTTTTTTAATTATAGCTTTTTATTTACAAGATATATGCATGACAAATTTTTCAGCATTAACAATTTCAAAACCTTTTGTTCCAACTTTTCCCCTCCTTCCCCCTACCCCTTACCCCAGATGGCAGGTTGACCAATACATGTTAAATATGTTAAAGTATAAGTTAAATACAATATATGTATATATGTCTAAACAGTTATTTTGCTATACAAAATGAATCTGACTTTGAAATAGTGTACAATTAGCCTGTGAAGGAAATCAAAAATGCAGGTGAGTATAAATAGGGAGATTGGGAATTCTATGTTGTGGTTCATAGTCATCTCCCAGAGTTCTTTCACTGAGTATAGCTGGTTCAGTTCATTACTACTCTATTGGAACTGATTTGGTTCATCACATTGTTGAAGAGGGCCACATCCATCAGAATTGATCATCGTATAGTATTGTTGTTGAAGTATATAAGGATCTCCTGGTCCTGCTCATTTCACTCAGCATCACTTCATGTAAGTCTTTCCAGGCCTTTCTGAAATCATGCTGCTGGTCATTTCTTACAGAACAATAATATTCCATAATATTCATATACCACAATTTATTTATAACTCTACTTTAAATATGTTTCTTATAAACAATATATTGTAGGATTCTGGCTTTTAATCTAATCTAGCTATCTACATGTTTTATGCAGGAATTCATCTTTCACATTTCACATTTAAAATTACTAATTGTAATTTCCACCATCTTATTTTCAACAAGTTGTACTTTTCTCTTTCCTTTCCTCCTTTCCCTAGTGTTTTGCTTCTGGCCACCACTCCCCCAAATAGCCTCCCCTTTTTCCAACCCTTCCCCTTTTTTTTCTCCTTTTCCCCTTCTACTTCTGTTCTCTCTTCTAGAAGTCTTGCCCTTTCTTTTCCCTTACTTCTCCTACTTCTCTGTAGAGTGAGACAAGTTTCTCTGTGAAGCTACATATGTTTGATATTCTCTCTTAGAGCCAAATCAAATGAGTAAAATTCACATAATGTGCATCTTCTTTCCCACTTTCCCTCAATTGCAATAGGCCTTTTTGGCCTCTTCATGAGATCTAACTTAATCCATTTAACCTCCGCTTTCCTTTTCTTCCATTATGATCCTCTTTTCTCCTCTAGTTTCTTCTTCATATCATCACAATAAAATCAAATTATACCAATACTTTCCTTTTTAAAAATTTATTTACTTTTATTTATTATAATAACTTTTTATTGACAGATTCCATGCCAGAGTAATTTTTTACAACATTATCCCTTGCACTCACTTCTGTTCCGATTTTTCCCCTCCCTCCCTCCACCCCCTCCCCTAGATGGCAAGCAGTCCTATATATGTTGAATATGTCGAAGTATATCCTAGATACAATATATGTGTGCACAACCAAACAGTTTTCTTGTTGCACAGGGAGAATTGGATTCAGAAGGTAAAAATAACCCGGGAAGAAAAACAAAAATGCAAACAGTTTACATTCATTTCCCAGTGTTCTTTCTTTGGGTGTAGCTGCTTCTGTCCATCATTGATCAACTGAAACTGAATTAGGTCTCTTTGTTGAAGAAATCCACTTCCATCAGAATACATCTTCATACAGTATTGTTGTTGATGTATATAATGATCTCTTGGTTCGGCTCATTTCACTTAGCATCAGTTCATGTAAGTCTCTCCAAGCCTCTCTGTATTCATTCTGCTGGTCATTTCTTACAGAAAAATAATATTCCATAACATTCATATACCACAATTTACCCAACCATTCTCCAATTGATGGGCATCCATTCATTTTCCAGTTTCTAGCCACTACATACCAATACTTTCTAAGTGTACCTGTAACAGAGATACAGTTTTCTAGAATTCAATATATTATCTTCCCATATAGAGATGTAGACTTTTTAATTTTTAAAAGAGACAGTTAATTTTTTTCTTTCCTTTTTACATTTTAATGCTTCTCCTTATTTCTGTATTTGAAGATCAAATTTTCTGTTCAGCTCTGGTTTTTCATCAGAAATTAATGACATGTAACTATTTCATTGAATGCCCATCTTTTCCCTTGAAAGATAATGCTTAATTTGCTGCATAGTTGATTCTTCACTACAATCCATTGATCCTTTAGAGTATAAGCTACTAGGTCCTAGGTAATCCTAATTGTGACTCCTCAATATTTGAATTGTTTCTTTCTGGTTGCATGCAATATTTGCTCCTTGATCTGGTAATTCTGAAATTTAGCTTTGTTATTCCTTGGAGTTTTCATTTTGAGATCTCTTTCAGGAGATGTCTATTTTACCCTTTGGTTGTAGGAAATCTAGACAGTTTTTCTTGATTTCTTGAAAGATGATATCTAGGCGCTTTTTTTCATCATCATATTCTGGAAGTCAAATAATTCTTAGATTATCTTTCCTAGATTTATTTTGCAAGTCTGTTGTTTTTCCAGTGAAGTATTTTATATTTTCTTCCATTTTATTTTCATTACTTTTGTTTTATTTGACTGATTCTTGATCTCTCATTGAGTCATTCACTTCCATTTGTTCAATTCTAAGTTTTAGTGAATTATTTTCTTTAGCTAGTTTTTTTAAATCTCCTTCTGCATTTGAGCAATTGAAATTTTAAATGAGTCATTTTGTTCATTTTTTCCCACTTAACAAATTCTGTTTTTCAACAAGTAAGTTTCTTTTTTCCATTTCATCAAATCTATTTTGTAAGAATTTACATGCTTTTTCCATTTTGCTAAATGTATTTTTAAAGTTTTCTTCAGATAATTTCTGCATTTCCTATTCCAAACTCTCCTGCAAAGTTCTCATTTTCTTTCCCCATTTTTTCTAATTCTTTTTAAAGATTCCTTTTGATTTCTTTCAAGATATCCTTGTGAGATGGAGACCAACTCACATCGCCCTTTGGGGCTTCATCCAGAGATATTTTCACTTTAGTGTCCTCAGGATTTGATGTCTGTTCTTTTCTGTCTTCAAAAAAACTATCTATGGTCAGGGCTTTTTTTTTTTTTTTATTCATGCTGCCTTGGGGTCAGTGTTGCTGACTTCTCTCCCATGCTTGGTGGATATGGCCAAGTCCTGCATTATTCTGGGGTTCATGGGCTCACTATTTGCCTTTAGTGCCTTTAGTTGCATTGGATGTCTAGATGTAAGACATCTCACATCTAGTCTGCTAATCCACTGGCTGCTGAACCAGGACAGAGTAGACAACACTGTTGTATTTTTGGCTAAGAACTGACTGACAAATTCCCATGCTCAGGGAAAGCTTAGTTCACTGGATCCCTGCACCATGCCTGTGCTTTGTGTGTTCCCCATGTCTGATTAAAACAGACCTTTTCTGAAGTTCTTCCAAGATATCTTTTGCCCAAAATTTGTCACACTCTAAATATTTGTGTGTTCTGTCACTCCAAACACAGTTGAAGTCAGGAAGAACTCAGACAAAGACCTATCTCCTCTCCAACATCTTGGCTCCCCAATGGAAAATCTTAAAAGCTGAGTATAGAATATATTAATTAATTACGGAAATATAGACAGGCACCAGAATTTTTTGGGTAAGGGGTTGACATGTTTAGACCTATTCATTAGGATGATCTAACTGGTATCTGAACAGAGGATGGCAAGATATAAAATAAACTCTCACAAATTACAAGAATTTCAATATATTACCAACAAAGCTCATCAGTAAGAGTTAGAAAGAGAAATTCAATTTAAAATTACTCATGGAAAAATAAAATACTTGGAGGTCTATTCTGCCAAGACAATCCCAAGAATTATATGAACACAATTACAAAATACTTCTTATACCAAAAAAAGTCACATCCAAACAATTAGGAAAAATATCAATTGCTCATGGATAGATAAAGCTAATATAATAGAAATGACAATTCTGCCTAGATTAATCTACTTCTTAAGTTCCAAGCCAATTAAACTGCCAAAACTTTTTCATAAAATTAGAAGAAATTAATAATAAAATTTGTCTGGAAAAATAAAAGATCAAGAATATCAAGGTAATTAATGAATAAAAGTATAAAGGGTAATAGCTTACCAGACCCAAAACTATATTATAAAGCAGCAGTCATCAAAACCATTTGGTACTAGCTATGAAATAGAGTGGGCAATCAGTGGAATAGACTAGATACACATAACACAATATTCAAGACCTATAATAATCTAGTATTTGATAACTTCCAAACTCTAGCTTTTGAGATAAGAACTCACTATTTGACAAAAAAAAAATGCTGGGAAAAAATGGAAAATAAAATGTCAGAAATTCAACATAGACATCTATCTCTCAACCCCTACAAAATAAAGTCAAGATGGGTACATGATTTTGGAATAAAGGGTGACATCCTATGCAAATTAAGAGAGAAAGGGATAATGTATCTCTCAGATTTTTGGTGGAGGAGAGAATGACAAAAGAAGAATTAGAGAACATTATGAAAGGCAAAATAGGTAACTGTGATTACATTAAATTAAAAAGCTTTTGCACAAACAAAATCAACAGAAACAAGATTAAAAGGGAAGTGCAAAAATATGAAAAAATTCTATAACCAATGTTTCTGATAAAGGTCTCATATCTAAAATATATAAAGAACTGTGTCAAATTTATAAGAATACATTCATTCTCCAATTAACAGATGGTCAAATGATATGAACAGACGGTTTTCAGATGATGAAATTTAAGCCATCTATAGTCATATGAAAAAATGCTCCAAATCACTATTGATTAGGAAAATGCAAGTTAAAACAACTCTCATGGACCATCTCATATCTCTTAGATTGCCTAAGAAGACAGGAAAAAGATCATGATATATATTGGAAGGGATGTAGGAAAAATGGAATGTTAATATATACTTGGTGGCATTGTGAAAAGATCCAACCATTGTGGAGAGTAATTTAGAACTATCCCCAAAGTGCTATTAAACTGTGCATGCTCTTTGATCCAACAGTTCCATTACTGGGACTGTATTCCAAGGAAATTATAAGTGAAGGAAAGTGATTCACAAGTGCAAAAATGTTTCCAGCAGCTCTTTTTGTGTTGGCAAAGAAGTGGAAAATAAGTAGATGCCAATCATTTGGTGAATGACTGAACAAGTTGTGATATATGAAGATAAAGAAATATTTTGTTCCATAAAAACTGATCCACAAGCTGATTTTAGAAGTACTTAGAAAGATTTACATAAACTAATGCTGAGCAACACAAGCAGAACTAGGAATACATTGTACATAATAACAACAAGAATGTGTGATAATGAACTATGAAAGACTATTTTCTTCTCAGTGGTTCACTGATCCAAGACAATCTCAATAGATTTTGTATAGAAACTGCCATTTGGATCCAGAAAAAGAACTATTAAGATTGGATGTAAATCAACACTTGCTATGTTCACTTCTTTTTTCTTTATTTTTGTCTCTCATTTTTCACTTTTGATCTGACTTTTCTTTCCGAACATGATTCATAAAGCAACATGTATTCAAAATCAACAAATAAATTAGAAAATAAAAGAAAATCTAGCAAGGGAGAATTGAGAGTTATCAGACAAAAAACAAGAAGCAGGAGAACAAGGAGTAAGAAATGTCACAGAAAGCTAAGGAGAAGCTGTTCATTCTCTTTGAGAAGATGAGGATGATTAACAATGCCAAAAGCTGGAGAGGTCAAAAAAAGATGAAGATTGTGAAAGAGTCATTAATTTTATAAATTAAAATGTCCTTGATAAGTTTGGAGAAAGCAGTTTCAATTAAATGAGAATGCCTGAAGCCAGACTACAGAAAATTGCAAAGAAGAGGAAGGGAAGAAATTAGAGGCAGTGACACAAATGATATTGTGTTAGGATTTAAAAAGTAGGGAATAAATCCAGTGAGAAACGGGAGAGATAGTGTGTTAGGCAGTAGGGGAATATCAAGTAGACAGAGAGAAACTAATGTTAAGTGAGAACATAAGGATGATAAAGTGTGTGAATGATAAAGGGTGGCATCAAATGAGCATCTAAAGTGGTGAACACTGTCAAAGAGAAGAACCATCTCTTAATATGTCATAAGGTAAAGGAAAGGTTATTGGCATAATTCATCTGAATGATATTTGGTGAGAAGAAGGGGATAAGAAGGAGATCTTGCTTTATGACCAAAGAAGAACTAGAGATCATTACTGACCACAAAATAGAAAATTTCGACTATACCAAACTGAAAAGTTTTTGAACAAACAAAACTAATGCAGACAAGATTAGAAGGGAAGCAATAAACTGGGAAAATATTTTTATAGTCAAAGGTTCTGATAGAGGCCTCATTTCCAAAATAAATAGAGAATTAACTCTAATTTATAAAAAATCAAGCCATTCTCCAATTGAAAAATGGTCAAAGGATATGAACAGACAATTCTCAGATGAAGAAATTGAAAATATTTCTAGTCATATGAAAAGATGCTCCAAGTCATTATTAATCAGAGAAATGCAAATTAAGACAATTCTAAGATACCACTACACACCTGTCAGATGGGCTAAGATGACAGGAAAAAATAATGATGATTGTTGGAGGGGATGCGGGAAAACTGGGACATTGATGCATTGTTGGTGGAGTTGTGAACAAATCCAACCATTCTGGAGAGTAGTTTGGAACTATGCTCAAAAAGTTATCCAACTGTGCATACCCTTTGATCCAGCGGTGTTACTACTGGGCTTATATCCCACAGAGATTATAAAGAAGGGAAAGGGACCTGTATCTGCACAAATGTTTGTGGCAGCCCTCTTTGTAGTGGCTAGAAACTGGAAACTGAATGGATGCCCATCAGTTGGAGAATGGCTGAATAAATTGTGGTATATGAATATTATGGAATATTACTGTTCTGTAAGAAATGACCAACAGGATGATTTCAGAAAGGCCTGGAGAGACTTACCCGAACTGATGCTGAGTGAAATGAGCAGGACCAGGAGATCATTATATACTTCAACAACAATACTAGATGATGACCAGTTCTGATGGATCAGGCCATCCTCAGCAACGAGATCAACCAAATCATTTCTAATGGAGCAGTAATGAACTGAACTAGCTACGCCCAGAGAAAGAACTCTGGGTGATGACTAAAAACCATTACATTGAATTCCCAATCCCTATATTTATGCACACCTGCATTTTTGATTTCCTTCACAAGCTAATTGTACAATATTTCAGAGTCTGATTCTTTTTGTACCGCAAAATAATGGTTTGGTCATGTATACTTATTGTGTATCTAATTTATATTTTAATATATTTAACATCTACTGGTCATCCTGCCATTGGGGGGGAGGGGGTGGGTGGTAAGAGGTGAAAAATTGGAACAAGAGGTTTGGCAATTGTTAATGCTGTAAAGTTACCCATGCATATAACCTGTAAATTAAAGGCTATTAAGTAAATTAAAAAAAAAAGGAGATCTTGGTAAATGATCTCTTTTTTTCAATTAAGTATGAATCAAGGTTCTTAGTTGAGAGGGTAAAAGAAGGAGAAGCTATAAAAAATTTGAGGAAAGATGGAAAAAATTTAGAAAAATCAATGTGTTGAGTAGACTAGTGAATTGAATAGGACGTGTGAAAGGATTGTTGTAACACAGAGAGAATCCAGATGAACTTATGCCACATGAATCAGTAGTAGAGTTATTCATCACGGTTTCATGATATTCTCTAGCTCAATCAGCATGGTGTGAATAGGAGTAAAGGAAATATATCATGGGAGGAACCTGAAATTTATACGTCGCAGGACATAATTAGTGAAAGACAAGGGAATAAGTGACTGAAGAGAAAAGGAAAGTATAAAGTAGAACTTGTTTATTAAGGGGTTAAGATAATGAAGATAGGAAACATTTCCTAGAGAAGTATTGATGGCCTAGGAAAAACTAAGGAATGGATACAAATAGAGATCACAATAAGGATGAAGGAGAGGCTTTGGTGTTGCAAAGCAGAGAGGGAAATGGAATTAACATTTTTGATAATTGGAATTACAAATTTTGATAAGATAATTTGAGAGTTTCAGAGTTAGAATTCTCCATCATGGAAGCAAAACAGATGCATGTGATGACACAATCAAGGACATAAGGATCTCTTTAGATAGTTGAAGTGAGATGAAAGAATGGGTCAGAAATAAGTAAGTTGGGAAATGATAAGTTAAGAATGCTTGCAAGAGTATCAATATGTATATATTGAAGTCTTCTAGCATGTGGACAAGATTTGAGGAAGAAAAAAATTATATACCAAGTCTTGAATTCATTGAGAAAAGAAGAAATATATTCTGGAGGTCATAATTTTTATTGGTTGTTAAAATGGGCTGAAAGATCTCAAAGGAGGAGTGGTTACTGAGTGATGGTGATAGATATTAGAAGTGACAATGAGGGGTGTGGAGTATTAGCAACTCCTCTACACTGATTTGTGAGTTATAGTCATAATGAAATACAATCAGTATTGGAAAGGATAGCCAGGAAAGCTCTGTCATCAGGAGACAATCAAGCATGAATGAGTATAAGAAAATGTAAAAAGTGAGAAAGTAAAAGATTTAAGATGACAGTAGATTTGTTACCTATGGTGCACACATTTCAGAGAATACAGAGAAAACTACAAATGACATAATTTTAGAATTAGTTAAATATTGAATTATTAAACAATGTGTTCTCTTGCTAAAGAGTAGCATAAACAATGAAACAATATGAATATTAGATATACATGCATATGTACCAAGTAGAATAGCATCTAACATCCTAAAGAAGTTAAGAGAGTTACAAGAAGAAATAGAGAGCAAAACTATAATAGTGGGAGACCTCAACCTTGCACTCTCAGAATTAGATAAATCAAACCACAAAACAAATAAGAAAGAAGTTAAAGAAGTAAATAGAATATTAGAAAAGTTAGGCAATATAGATCTTTGGAGAAAACTGAATGGAGACAGAAAGGAGTACACTTTCTTCTCGGCAGTTCATGGAACCTAATCAAAAATTGACCATATATTAGGACATAAAGACCTCAAAATTAAATGCAGAAAGGCAGAAGTAAATGCATTCTTTTCAGATCACAATGCAATAACAACTACATTCAACAAAAAGCTAGGGGTAAATAGACCAAATGCTCAAAAAATGATCAAACTGTGCATACCCTTTGATCCAGCAGTGTTACTACTGGGCTTACATCCCAAAGAGATCTTAAAGAAGGGAAAGGGAACTGTAAGTGCAAAAATGTTTGTGGCAGCCCTCTTTGTAGTGGCTAGAAACTGGAAACTGAGTGTATGCCCATCAATTGGAGAATGGCTGAATAAATTATGGCATATGATGTTATGGAATATTATTGCTCTGTAAGAAATGACCAACAGGATGATTTCAGAAAGGCCTGGAGAGACTTACATGACTTGATGCTGAGTGAAATGAGCAGGACTAAGATATCATTATATACTTCAACAACAATACTATATGATGATCAATTCTGATGGACGTGGCTTTCTTCAATAATGAGATGAACCAAGTCCATTCCATTTGTTCAATAATGAAGAGAACCAGCTACACCCAGAGAAAGAACTCTGGGAAATGAGTGTGAACTACTACATAGCATTTATAATTCCTCTGTTTTTGTCCACTTGCATTTTTGATTTCCTTCACAGGTTAATTGTATATTATTTCAAAGTCTGGTTCTTCTTGTGCAGCAAAATAACTGTATGGATATGTATACATATATTGTATTTAACATAAACTTTAATATATTTAACATGTACTGGTCTACCTGTCATCTGGGAGAGGGGGTGAGGGTAAGGAGGGGGAAAATTGGAACAACAGTTTTTGCAAGGGTTAATGCTGAAAAATTATCCTTGCATATATCTTGTAAATAAAAAGCTATAATAAAACATATTTTAAAAAATTCTCAGTATCAGATGTTTGCTTATCTTTTGTAATAATAAGCTCTCTCCAAAGAATGTTATGAATTAGCTAATTACCAGAAATGAATTTTTATGTTTATATATATACATATATATATAGTGTAAAAATTCCAAATATTTGCCTATTTCTTTTTTTTCTGTCAAACCCCCTTCTCTTCATACTCTAATTTTTTATAAATGTGGTAAAATAAATTAAAATCAACAATTTGTTATATTTGTTCACTGATAACCTTGGAAGATAATTATGTTATTGAATCATTTCAGAGGGCAATAAAATACTTAATGAGCATCCCTTTATATCAACTTTTATATGAGCAATTGATATTAAATTACATCCTGAGAGAATATATTTTACAATTTTGATGCATGAAGACAATTTGGATCAATATTGGTCTCATGTAGTTAATTTTCTTTAAAGTAATAATGAATCATTAAGCTTATATCAGTAAAAATCATTGTGTTTGCAGAATATTAAATATTAGAATACAAACATATCAAGTTATCATCAACAAGGATTAAAGCTACCATTTTATCAGTATGGAGAATTCCCAGGGGAAGGAGTTTTCCCTATGAAGAAAGAGAGAGATAAGAAAGAGAAATTATTAGTTCTTTTTATTTATATAGGTCCAAGCTTCCCTCTAAAAACCATGGCAAATTTATATACTTCTAATAGTTAGGTTTTATATCATCCAATTCCTACCTTTACCATCACTCTGACTCTGTCACTTGGCCTACATATACTTCTTTTCCTTTTTTTTTTCTTTTTTTCTTTCCTGAGGCAATTGGGGTTAAGTGACTTGCCCAGGATCATACAGCTAGGAATTAGTAAGTCTCTGAGACACGATTTGAACTCAGGTCCTCCTGATTTCAGAGCTGATGCTCTATCCAGTGCATCACCTAAATGCCCCTCATATAGTTCTTTATATAGGATATATCTAATGTAAATTTAGTTTGCTTTATTACAAGTATAGTTTCCAATATGAGGGAGAAGATAGTTCCACTATATGATAACCTGGGTCAAAAGACATGCTGATGCATATGGTGGTCTGACCTCTACAGGATGCTCAACTACACAAGAACATGGAGAGGCTTGGCTATTGGATGCTGGCTATTTTCCCTCAACCCACCATTGGCAGTGCCATATATATCACAAATGAGACCCCACTGCTAGAGAATGCCTGTGTGCCCAAGGGCTACACTGAAGCATATGGTGGTTCTTGGGCCTGGTTTCCACTGGCTCACTGGCTATGTCAAGACATGTGGGAGTTCTGGTTTTGTCATTCACCAACTCCACAATACTGGGCTCAGGATCTCCTGTTAGCTGGCTGAAGTGGTACTTGCTGCCTACTCAGTGGGAAGCTTCCTGCTCTGCCATAGGGAATCATACCTCCACCTTGCTTCTGTCTCTTATGGAAGTAAGACAGATCCTCCTACTGATCCAATTCTTTATGTTTCCTGGGCTAAACGATTGTTTTATCTTGTCACCTTGCTGGTTCCACTGCTCCAGGACCTGTATTTTGATGCTATTCTATGGTGATGGATATGGGAGATGAATATGGGAGAGTTAGTCATTGCTTACTCAGACATCTTGCTCCCCAAAGTAGCCATTGATAGTTTTAAAATGAATATATGTAAAAGCTCTAGAGTACAATTCTACAAATGAAGACCTGTAGAAAAATTTCCTCATAAAAGGAGTTTTTGTTTACATAGCTATCAAAGAGTCAGATTTCATGAAAAGAGATTTGGGCTTTCTTGCCCCAGAATTTAGATTGTGAAAAAAATTAGAAATCCCTAAGATGAGCCCAGCTCCTTCTAGTCAGTACTTTCTTACTATGCCAGTCTTTTATTTACTTATAAAAGTCCAAAAGCATGTATTGATAATACATTCTTCTCTCTAATATTAATGTTGAATAAATATCATGCTTACAGGTTAACTAATGGAGTTTTATATTATATATATATATATATATATATATATATATATACTTACAAATATATCAAACAAGGTGATCATTGATGTGTATGTGACTTATCTTCATTAAGTAAATACAAACTATATCAAAGAAGAGTCAAAGAGTACAGTGACTATTTTGAATTGAAAGTGGGGTCATAGTTGTAGACTTTGATTCTTTTTGAGTGACCTATGAATTTTAGACAACTATAAGATTGAATTCTGGTTTTCTTACCCACTGTTATCATTATATCAAACTAAATATATTATTATGTCATACTAGATATATGTGAACTAGAGAAGCACTATCTCATCAATTCCATTGAGTTAGCACCTTGTTTCAAGCATACTTCTATCCTTTAGATGTTTAAAATCTGATACTGTGCATAAAAGTGTGCAAAATGTTTAGAAGTATATGCAGGTCCATTATCTATTTTTATTGCTTATAGCACAGCCATAATTGCAAGAGCTTGTTTAAGGAATTCTGTGACCACTTGGACTGTCTCTTTTGTTGCTGGTATTGCAAAAGTAAATCCTGAAAAAGTATCTACTACAACATGGATAAAGACAGACAACCAAAAGATTTATAATGGGTCACATCCATTTGTCAAATTTCATTGGGTCTCAAAGCACAAAGGTTCTTCCCTGGAGGGAGCATAGGAGCGTGGAAAGAAAGGCAATCTGTACAGGCTTTTACTATGCTCCTAGCTTCTTCTTTTGTTATCCCGAATCGCAAATGTAAAGTTCAAGCAGCCTGATGATATTTAGAATGAGATTCTTGGACTGCCTGAAATAAAGGATTATTGGCTAACATAGTTAGAAGGAAGTCTGCCTTTGAATTACCATTAAAAAATAGGACCTAGAAGTCCACTATGAGAGTGGACATGCAAGATATAAATCTTACCTGAATGCTTTCTCACTTGCTCTTGAAGTTCCTTAAAGAGCTGATATATATTAGAAGTTACAAATTTTATTTAGGCTGTGGCAATTCTTTGTACTACACCTACTTTAATGGACTGAGGTTTGAGTTGATGCACTGCGGTCCCAAGTACGTGAGGCTAAATAGTAATTGGGCTATACTCTATTAATATACATGATTGGATAAAGAATGGTCCCTGCCCACTCTCCGTGCAAGTCCTGATGTGTTGTATAGGAAATGACGATTTTGATGGGTGGAGGCAGAGAGAGAGACAGGAGGAGAAGCTGGGGGAGATTGGGCCTGGGTTCGAGACTCTGAGCTGCTGGTTGTGTGGCTGCTGGTCGAGCTAGCTTCTTGACTCAGCTGCACACATTGCTATTGCCGATTCTCTTCCACCTCCTATCCTTCTTCACTGAGAATAAAGACTGACGATTTTCCCCTAACCTGAATTCCTGACTCCTGTCGATTTAAAAATACACGATCTTCACACCTACTGAATAGGCTGAATCAGATATTATATTTACATCTTCTGCATAATAAATAAGAGGTAGCATGATTGCATACAATTCATTCTGCTGAGTGGATTGAAAAGGAGTTCTGACTACTCTTTTTATAGTTAAGTCATGAGAGTATATAGCACAAGTATTATGTTTGAATGCATCTGTAGAGAGAGTTTATTCTTTAAGAGGAACCTTAGAAACCTTTTCTTCAAAAATCCATTTCCCATTATGTAATAGTCAGGTTATCTTTAATGGAGATCTGTGTGTAAAAATTGGAACTGTGGACAATAAAATTTGCCACTCTGGGATGATTTCATGGCATACATTGATTTATGCATTGGTATAAAAGTTTTATATCTTGTCAGGTCTTATCCCAGATAATTGTACTACTCTCTTAATGGCCTTAACAAAATTCTAGCCACAAGCATTGGGTAAGGAGTAAGGCTTTGTTCTGGTTATACTGGGAGGTTCAACTACTCTAGCACACTCTCTCCTTGATGAAGGACTACTGTGGGTGCCTCTTTTGTTGCAAAAAAACAAAAAAACAAAAAAACAAAAAAAAACCCTGATATTTCCAAGGGATTTTGAGAAACTTTTACAACCACATTGTATAAAGCCAATTCAACTTTTTAAAGCTTCTTGAGCTTCTTTTGTAAGCTGGCATGGTGAGTTGAAAGCAGTGTCTCCTCTTAAAATGTCATATAATGACTGTAATTGATAGGTACTTAAGCTAAACACTTGACACTCCATTGAATATCTCCTATCAATTTCTGAAAGTTATTTAAGGTGTTCAACTTCTCTGTTCTTAAAAGAAAGTTTTTGTACGTAAGCACCTTAGGATATACTTCATATCCTAAATATTGAAAAGGAGCATATCTTTGATTTTTTTTTTTCTGGAGTTATATGGAATTTGCAGTTCCTTAGAATTTCTATGGTCTTTTGTAGACATGCTTCTAACATTTGCTCCTCAGGTGCACACCCCAATGTAATGTAACAACATAACTTTTGGAAATGCTTTTCTTTATAAAATATTTAGGAATCTATCTGCCAAGGGAAAATCAGAAACTTTATGAGCAAAATTACAGACCACTTTTCACACAAATTAAGTCTGATCTAACCAATTGGAAAAATATTAAATGCTCTTGGATAGGGTGAGCAAATATAATAAAGATGACAATATTACCTAAACTAATCTATTTATTTAGCGCTATACCAATCAGACTCCCAAAAAACTATTTTAATGACCTAGAAAAAATAACAACAAAATTCATATGGAAAAACAAAAGGTCAAGAATTTCAAGGGAATTAATGGAAAAAAAATCAAATGAAGGTGGCTTAGCTTTACCAGATCTAAAACTATATTATAGAGCAGCAGTTACCAAAACTATTTGGTATTGGCTAAGGAATAGATTAGTTGATCAGTGGAATAGATTAGGTTCAAGGGATAAAACAGTCAACAAATATAGCAACCTAGTCTTTGACAAACCCAAAGATCCCAGCTTTTGGGATAAGAACTTACTGTTTGATAAAAATTGCTGGGAAAATTGGAAACTAATATGGCAGAAACTAGGCATTGATCCACACTTAACACCGTACACCAAGATAAGGTCAAAATGGGTTTATGGCCTAGGCATAAAGAATGAAATTATTAATAAATTAGAGGAACATAGGATAGTTTACCTCTCAGACCTGTGGAAGGGGAAGGTCTTTATGACCAAAGCAGAACTAGAGATCATTACTGATCACAAAATAGAAAATTTCGATTATACCAAACTGAAAAGTTTTTGTACAAACAAAACTAATGCAGACAAGATTAGAAGGGAAGCAATAAACTGGGAAAATATTTTTACAGTCAAAGGTTCTGATAAAGGCCTCATTTCCAAAATATATAGAGAATTAACTCTAATTTATAAAAAATCAAGCCATTCTCCAATTGAAAAATGGTCAAAGGATATGAACAGACAATTCTCAGATGAAGAAATTGAAACTATTTCTAGTCATATGAAAAGATGCTCCAAGTCATTATTAATCAGAGAAATGCAAATTAAGACAACTCTAAGATACCACTACACACCTGTCAGATTGGCTAAGATGACAGGAAAAAATAATGATGATTGTTGGAGGGGATGTGGGAAAACTGGGACATTGATTCATTGTTGGTGGAGTTGTGAACGAATCCAACCATTTTGGAGAGTAGTTTGGAACTATGCTCAAAAAGTTATCAAACTGTGCATACCCTTTGATCCAGCAGTGTTACTACTGGGATTATATCCCAAAGAGATTATAAAGAAGGGAAAGGGACCTGTATGTGCACGAATGTTTGTGGCAGCCCTTTTTGTAGTGGCTAGAAACTGGAAACTGAATGGATGTCCATCAGTTGGAGAATGGCTGAATAAATTGTGGTATATGAAAATTATGGAATATTACTGTTCTGTAAGAAATGACCAACAGGATGATTTCAGAAAGGCCTGGAGAGACTTACACGAACTGATGCTGAGTGAAATGAGCAGGACCAGGAGATCATTATATACTTCAACAACAATACTATATGATGACCAGTTCTGATGGACCTGGCCATCCTCAGCAACGAGATCAACCAAATCATTTCTAATGGAGCAGTAATGAACTGAACTAGCTATACCCAGAAAAAGAACTCTGGGAGATGACTAAAAACCATTACATTGAATTCCCAATCCCTATATTTATGCCCACCTGCATTTTTGATTTCCTTCACAAGCCAATTGTACAATATTTCAGAGTCTGATTCTTTTTGTACAGCAAAATAATGGTTTGGTCATGTATACTTATTGTGTATCTAATTTATATTTTAATATATTTAACATCTACTGGTCATCCTACCATTGGGGGGAGGGGGTGGGGGTAAGAGGTGAAAAATTGGAACAAGAGGTTTGGCAATTGTTAATGCTGTAAAGTTACTCATGCATATAACCTGTAAATAAAAGACTATTAAATTAAAAAAAAAATAGAAAAGAAAAAAAAAAAAAGGAAATGCTTTTCTTACTAGAGTAAAAGCAGCAGCAACATGGCACATAGTAGGGCTATTTTTCATTCCTTGTGGCAAAACTGTCCATTCATATCTTTTATAAGGCTCAGCTGAATTAACGCTGGACACTGAAATGGCAAATCTTTTCATATCTTCCTTATCTAGAGGAATAGAATAGAAACAATTCTTAATGTCTATAACTGAAAGAGGCCCTTTTCCAGGAAATTGAGTAGGAGGTGGAAGTTCAGCCTGAAGAGGTCCCATAGTTTCCAACTGTTCATTTACTTTTCTCAGATCAGTCAAGATCCTCCATTTTCCAGATTTTTTTTTCCTTCCTTCCTTCCTTCTTTCTTTCCTTCCTTCCTTCCTTCCTTCCTTCCTTCCTTCCTTCCTTTCTTTCTTTCTTTTTTCCTTCCTTCCTTCCTTCTTTCTTTCCTTCCTTCCTTCCTTCCTTCCTTCCTTCCTTTCTTTCTTTCTTTGTTTCTTTCTTTCTTTGTTTCTTTCTTTCTTTCTTTTTATAACAAATACAGGGGAATTCCAATGATTTAAAGAAAGTTGAAAGTGTCCTTGATCAAGTTGCTCCTGTAGTATATCTAATAAGACCTAAATTTTTTCACTTGCTAAGGACCACTGTTATATCTACACTGGTGTATCAGTTTTCCATTGAATGGGAACAGGTGAGAGTGCAGGCTGGTCTTCAACAGCAGCTCTGTCTAAAAAGTCAAAGTATTAAATTGTAATCCTAACTGTTATAAGATGTCTCTTCCCCATAAATTCATGGGGATTTTATTCACTACAAAAGGAGTAAAAACTCCTGTTTCACCTTCAAATATCTGTCTCAAAAGGGTAGCACTAACTTCACTTTCCATTGATCCTCCTATGCCAGACATATAGGTATCTGCTTTAATCTTTTGCCAATGACTGGGCCAATTGGCATTTCTAATGACTGCATGATCTGCGCCTATTGTTTACCAATCCTTCCAGTGGTATGTCATTTAAAAAATAGTGAACATAGGATGGTCAGCTGTAACTGGGGAATAGGCAGCTAATATCCCAGTCACTAATACAAGTAAACAATGTGTGACTTATCAACCAGGATAAGTAATAGCATCAGGTTTACTAATACACACTCCTGATAGGCAATTTGGTGATTTTTGCCCAGATTTTGACTCCCAGCAGTATAATCCAGGAATATTCTAGACTGCAGCAGTTACAGCTCTCAGGAGGTGAAATGGTCAAGCTTATTGTGCCTTAAGGCAAAACATCCATAGGCTGGAGAGGAACAGCTTTCATTTCTCCAGGGGATTTCTCAGTAATCCCAGCTGCATACAACTATTCTCCCCAATTGTAATTCCTTTCCTCCATCATGTTGCTTTTTAGCTGATTGACCATGCTGGAGTACTGAACTTCTATAGACTCTCTTGGTGTAACATCAGGTGCCATTATGCCCCAAGTGTTTTTTGCCTAGGGCCATGGAGCTGAGTCCTGCTTCCCATTTCCCTGAGTCAATCTTCATTCTGATGCCCAATGGAAGTTTTTGTTGCATTTTGGACATGGGATTTTGGGTCTTGTTCTCCCACTCTATCTTTATGGCAACATTTAGCTTTCAGATGCCCTACTTTACCACATTGAAAGCATTGATGAGTCTCTCTGAAAGTCCCTTGCCAAAAGGGATCCTGTCTTCCCATGTTCGGATCTTGGGAAGTCTGCATCATAGTCTGGGTATAAAAGGCATTTGTGCCCATTTATGATCTCATCTAAAAGAGCATCCTTGTGTAGTCCTAGTATAATTCTACTACACATCTCATTAGCATTTTCTTTAGCAATTTAACATCGTAATTTCTGTTGCTTCATTTTCACTAATTGTTCATATGGCAGCTATCTGCAGATGTCCCAAAAAAATCACCAAAGGGTTCATTAAGATCATGTGCTACTTTCTTGAAGTCTTCCCCTCTATCTTGTCTTCCTGGGAGGGTACCCCATACTTTGAAAGCAACAGAAGCAATATGCTATAGGGTAATTAATCTGAGCTAAAGTGTTTGCATAAAGACCTAAACCTGCTAGTTGATCAAAGGTGACTTGTATATTAACTCCAGGTTGCCTATTTCTTTGGACTTCTATTCTACAGAGTTCACTATACTCAGAAAGCTATAAGAAGTTTTGTCCAGGTTCTAAACATGTTCTTGCTATAGATTTCCAATCATTAGGAGTTAACATTTCAAAAGCCCAAATCTCTAATAACATCTTAATATACGACAATGTAGACCCATAAAGAGTATAAACCTTTTTCAGATCTTTGGTAATTTCTAGATTAAATGGAGTGCATTTTCTTTTTTATTGACCTGAAGAGTCAGACTCTTCAATCCTAGGGTATGCTTCTATGAGATATATCCTTCTATGAGATATATCAGATATATCCTGTCAGTGATTATATCAATATATCATACTAGATATATGTGATCTAGAAAAACATTATGTCATCAATTTCCTTGAGTTAATACCTTGTTTCAAGTATACTTCTCCAGAGTTCCAGCCCTTTATACTCAGTCAGCAAGTTCTTATACAGTTTGTTCAAGGCAAAATGTTAGGCACTGTCAGAGATGGAGAAGAATGTAAGATTTGGTTATTCATTTTAGGGACCTTAAGAATTAATCAGAAAGTTATATATATATATATATATATATATGAGACTATATGCAGTATATACTAGTATAGTTAGATAAATAAATCGGTGGAACTAGTAATAACTGTTTTGTCAGTTCAGAAGAGAGAACACTGGATTGTATGTACCATATATAATAGAAAATGAAGAAAGAATATTCTGAACTAGACCATAAATATATTATGAGAGTTGATCAAGACAGTCTTAATCATTTTTTTGTCCCTCATGATTAATCAATGAAATCATAGATTATAAGGTATCTGATAGTAGAGATAATGAGGTATCAAGATCTTGGTTTTAACTCTTATTTTAAAGAATCCTTTCAAAGTCTGGTGAAACCTATGGATGTCTCAAGTCATTGCCTTTAAATATATAAAATAAACCACATAAGATTACAAAGAAAACTAAATATATTAAAATGAAGATATAATTTTTGTTTTCTATTCCAGATCAGTGACCATCACATTAAGATACCATGAAAAGAGAAGGGCTTAAAAAGCATATATTAGAGATCTTATGGATATGATTTAGTCTTAACTACTTACTACACTGATTAATTTCACAACTGATCCAGCCTGTAGGTGTTTGTTAAAATCAACCAAATACCAGAAAGACATGAATGCAAACATGTTTTTATGATAGAATATAGATCTTACTTTATTTGGTTGATGCTGTTTCCATGTCTTTTTACACAGCTATTGAAAACCTGTTCCCACCCTTCATCTGTGCCATACCTGATTATAAGGAAAGACAAAACTGAGTTTTCAAGAACTTATTGTAAATATTCCTTCTCAACAACCTGAAGGCAAAATAGGCCTCAAAAACCTTGACTTATCCCAAGTAGCATGTAGAAACAAATTCAAAATGGTAATCATTCATGAGAGTATTTTTTTAATCATATAGGCCATTAAAAATCAGGAAAGACAAGACCACAAATAGAGAAAATTCTAAAGATGTAATTTCTTTGCAGGATACTAACATTATATTACTAACATGGACTGATTAAATTGTTGAAAGATAGGCTTTAAAAGATTATCATTTGATAAGTAGCTAAGTCATAATACTTATGTATTTTGTCATTTAAAACATTTTGACACTGACAAGCTATTGAAAAAATGTAGCTTTTCCAAGGTGGGGCATTCAGTGAATTCATAATTTAATATTAGAAATTAAAAAGTTATTTTTGTTAGTTCATCACTTTGTAGCATTTCATTTTGAAAAATTTCAAGCGCTACTAATTTATTTATATAGATTTCCCATTCTTTTTATTAGTATCTAAATAAAAATTGCCTTAACCAAGCTTTTCTCAAATGACTCTATATTACATACAAAATTAATACAAAAATATGCAAGACACAGAAACAAAATAATAAACATTAAGTAAAAAACACTGCAACCAAATCAACCACCCTCTTTCCTCTTGCACCTCCTCATCCTTTAAGGTTTTCAAAGTATTCTACAAACATCTTATATGATCCTCATAATAACTCTGGTACTTAGGTACTATTATTGCTTCCATCTAATAAATGATGAAACTAAGGTACATAGGAGCTAGAAGACTTGGCCAATTTACTAGATACAGATATCTAGTAAATATTGGAGAATGATTTGAACTCAGGTTCAGAGCTATATCCATATGACCAATAGATGCTTTCAAACCCATTGGTTAACAAAGTACGACTCATGTGTGTGAAGTTCATCAAACTAAGTAGTCACAAATCTAGAGCTGGAAATCACGTTGTATGATTCTTATTTGAATGCTCTTCTTAAGCCGCTCAAGTAGTGATTCATCTCCGTACTCCCAGTTTTGAAACAAAGAAAAGGAAATCTGAAAGATAGGAGTAGCATCATCATTCTGGGAATGGCTAGATCATAATCCTTTGCAAGAGAAGAAGCATGGTCTATATACTTCTTTAGAATATGGCAGTTTGGGTTCCATATGATTAGATTCAGCAAGTCATCTAGGTCAGCTGCAGAGTTGTGGAAGAGTTGTGGAAATAATATATTTATTGATTAATCCAGATTTTTTTTTATTTTATTCTTGTTTTATTTTTTCTGGTTATACATTTTTTTTTTTAAAAAACACATTTCTTTATGAATCATTTTGGGAGAGAAAAATCAGAAGCAAAGGGAAAACCACAAGAGGCAAAAAAAAAAAAAAAAAATAGAAGAAAAAGGGAAAAAAAATGAACACAGCTTATATTGATTTACATTCAATCTTTATAGTTTTAACTCTGGATGTAGATGAAATTTTCTGTCCAAAGTTTATTGGAATTGTCTTGGATCACTGTCCAGATTCTTGGTCTTCATCGCTAAGTTTATGCATAAAATCAGAGAACTGGAGATTTGTTACCTTATAAATTATCAGCGTTAGCTAGCTAGCATAATGAATAGAGTTTGGGGCTTGGAGTTGGGAAGACATCTTTCTGAATTCAAATTTAGCCTTTAATATTTACTAGATGTGTGACCCTGGGCAAGTCAGATAATCCTGTTTATCTCAGTTTCTTCATCTGTAAAATAAGCTGGAAAAGGAAGTCTCAAACTATTCCACTAACTTTGACAATTCAACAGTTAGAGTCTTGAAGAGTTGCACAGCTGAAACACCTCAGCAACAACAAAAGCAACACATAAATTATAAAGTTTATCTATTGAATTTTATAGATAGGATTTATTTCTGGAGAGATTACTTGACTTGTTCAAGGTCATAAATAACTCAGATTCAGATCAGGTATCTCAAATTCTAAACTTAATGGTTTTTTTTGGTAATGTTTTGTTTTTCCCTCTGGTTAATTAATTTTTTTCCCCTAATGTAACAAAAGGAACACTGCAAAGTAGGATCATGACAAAAAGGAAATTAGACTGAGGGAAAATTACTTGAATATTTTGGTCTGTGACTAAAACTTATTTTATAGCACTCTGTAGAATTAGTGGTATTTTTATTTCTGAAAATTATAGTCCACAAAACCCATTAATAGGACTACTTAAATATAGTGTCATTTAAAATGCACACCCCAGAGGGGCAAACCTTTACCAAGATTGTGACAAGTATTAATATATTACAGGCTAATTCTGCCAAGTCTTTTAGTCTTAGCAGAGTTGTGTTTTTAGGTTTAGGTCTTTGGGGATTTCATTTTCTTGTACTAGATGTCACTCTGCTTGTTAGCTGAGGAAAATGAAAGTAGAATACACACATATTGGCACACAACTAAAAGAAGATAATAGCAAGGGACAGGAACAGTAGCAAACCTAGTGAATCTTTCATATTTGGAATGTTGCATGTTGTTTTCAGATCATATAAGGATGATAGTCATTCACCTTCACAGAGATGTTGAAAATAAGAGCTTAGATGATTGTATAACTGACTTTGGTGTCAAATTAAAAAGGTTAATAATATTTCGATGGAAAAACAACAAAATAGTAGAAAAGACATTGGACAATGTCAGATGACCTAGATTCAATTTGTTGCCCTATCACTTATTAATTGTATAATCTTGGACAAAACACTTAAATTTTCTGTGCTTCAGTTTGCTAATGTAATACAAAAATAAATAAATTATTATCCCTAAGCCAATAAATTCAAAAAGTTTAGAAAATATCTTTGCCCACAAAGCAGAATGCTAGGAAGAACACTGGCTTTATAATCAAAGTATGTAAAATAAAATTTACTGGATAATTCACCTAGCCTTCTAAATTCATATTTTATCAACATTAACTCTAAAGTTAGAAGATTAGGAAAGAAGATTTTCAGTATTCCTTTCATCTCTGCCTTATGCTCTTATGAACTTCCCATGAAGTTCAGTTCATGGAATGAGATTTGGAATTGTCAGAGGACCTGAGTTTGAATCATGGCTTTGGCATTAACATCTCTGATATCTTAGGCAAGTCATTTAAGTGTCTTAAGTGCTCTAAATAAATGAGCCTATTCTTTTCCTCTTGGCTTTTAAGTAGATGTTTGTAAAGGCCTGCTATCCTGGAAAAATCTCATTTTTTTTTTTTTTATCTCTGGGAATTTAGATATTCTCAGCAATTGAATCTACCCCTAAGGCTCCAATTATAACATTATTTCAGATAACTCCTTCACATATATCTCTAACTTTGAAGTTTACTTCAATTCTGCAGTCAGTTACAGAATAGGGGCTAACCTTTATTAATAATAACAGTTTTCTTATATTTATACTTATAAAATATGTTTTTGTTATTTCATGAAAAAAGCATTAGATTGCTAGGTATAGAAGATGCAGATTTGCAGTTTTTAAATTTACTACTTGTCTAATCATAGGCTTATTTTAATTCACTTAATCATGCTCTATATTAGTTTCCATATTTGTACAACCTATTTTCTGAAGCAATCAGCTTGTATACCATATAGTTTCATATACATTAAATAATAATTATTATTTCATGCTTCAAAATCTTTCTAAATTTTAAGTACCTAGAGAACAACATTTCTATCATTTTTTCTGATTTTTATCTTCAGTTATTAGCATCATGTTTTATAAATAGTAGGCCTGTTGCCAATACCTTTAGAAAAAAAAATGCTATTAGCAAGAAATAATGGGAGTTTATAAGAACCAGCAGAGGGCAACAGAGAGCCATATGATGCAGGGACTTTCTACCACATGTATTTCAGAACAGCATTTGGAATGAAGGTAATAGCAAAATGGGATACAAAAGCAAGTTGATCTAAAAACCGGGGTAAGCCCAGCAAGACTGACAGAGGGGACTCCGAGTCAAAAATCAAATAAATAGGTCAATAGGTCAAAGAAATAAATGTAGAATTATATCCCACATTCTAGAAAACAATGAGTAGTAAGAAAAAATACTATTGTTGGAGTCAAATGTCTTATACATGCATCATACTATATTCCAATACTAAAAATTTTAGAGTTAAGCAGATGAAGGGTAACAGATGTATCAAATACTACTGATCATTTCTGCAGATGGAAAAAAATAGTGACCCATAAAGTTTTGCATCTTACTTACTTTCAACCTGGTAGAAGTAAAATTCATGTTGATTGAAAATCAATTTTTTATTTCATTATAACTAATCTGATCTTCTTGCAAATGGTCAGGCCAGTTAAAAAGTATTTCTTGGGGGACAGAGCCAAGATGCTTGAGAGGAGACATGTCTTTATCTGAGTTCTACCTTATGTCCTTCAGATCAACATCTAATCAAGGCTCTGAAATGGTTGTGGAGTGACAGAACTTACAAATATTTGGAGTGTACAAATTTCTAGCAGAAGATATTTTGAAAGAACTTTAGAAAAGGTCTGTTTCAATAGCGAACAGAGGGAGGCACTGAGCGCAGCTGAGTGCAGGGCCCCATGGCAATGTGCTGTCCCATACCAGGGAATATAACAGGGGGAATTTACAAGAGTGTTGGCTTTTCTATGCTAGTTGCAAGGTAGTAGATCAGCAGATTAGCTGCAAGGTATCCAACACAAGTACAAAAAGCAAATAGTGAGTCTCTGAATGGCCACACCCACCCAATACCAATCCAACACAGCCACTGTTACCTGTAGAGGATGCTTGGACAATCTCTCTTTGCCCTAAAAGCAGATCTTGACCTTTTAAAAAATGAGCAAAAAAGCAAAAAGAAAACTCTGACCATAGATAGTTTTTATGGAGAAAGAGAACAGATTTCAAAACCTGAGGACACTAAAAACAGATCTCCAGATGAAATTGCAAAGGTTGATATGAATTGGTCCCTATCTCACGAGGCTCTTTTGAAAGGATTCAAAATGGATCTTAAAAGAGAGTTAGAAGAAGACTGTTTAGAAAAGAAAAGATAAATTATCTGAAGAAAACTCTTTAAAAATAAATTTAGTAAAATGGAAAAAGCAAATAACTTCTGACAAAATAGATTTGATGAAATGGAAAAAGCATATAACTCTTTAAAAAAATGATTTGACAAAATGGGAAAAGAAAATAATTCCTTGAAAAACAGAATTTGTGAAATGAAAAGAAAATCCATTGAACAAAATAACTCATTTAAGAATTCAATTGGCCAAATACAAAAGGGGCTAAAAAGGTAACTGAAAAAAAATCCCTAAAAATTATAACTGAATAAATAGAAATGAATGACTCAATGATCAATCAAGAATCAGTCAAAAAAAAAAAAAAAAAACCTCATAAAAGAAAATGTAAAATATCTCATTGGAAAAACAAAGAATTATCAGATCAAGGAAAAAATAATGCAAACACCTAGAAAGAAACAATTAAATATCTAATAGTCACAATCAAAATTATTCAGGACCTAGCAGCTTCCATATTAAAGGACTGAAAGGTCTGGAATTGATATTGTAAGAGGCAAAGGAACTTACATTGCAGCCAAGAATCAACTATCCAGTTAAACTGAGCATTACCTTCCAGGGAAGAAGACAGACATTCAATGATACATATGGATGCCATTTATTTTTGATGAAAAGACCAGAGCTGAACAAAAAATTTAATCTCCAAATACAGAACAAAAAAAAACAAACAAAAAAAAAGAAGCATAAAAAGGTAAAAAGGAAAGTACTCTTGAGAAATGCATCTCTGTTATGGTATACATAGAGAGTACAAGTATAATTTGATTTTATTGTGATAATATTAAAAAAAAAACAACTAGAGGTGGAAAGGGGATTGTACTGGAAAAAGAAGAAAATGGAGGTAAAATGAAGGAAATTACATCTCACAAAGAGGCAAAGAAGACCAATTATGATTGAGGAAAAGTAGGGAGGGGGATGAACATTGTATGAATCTTACTCTCAACAGATTTGGCTCAGAGAAAGAATATCCGATATATTTGGCTTCACAGAGAAACTTATTTAACCCTATAGGGAAGTGGGAGGGAAAAGTCGAAAGGAAAGAGTAGGTCTAATAGAAGAGAAAACAGAAGTTGTAGGAGAAAGGTATAAGAAAGGGGGAGGAGCTGTAAAGGGAGAATGTTGTGTGAAGGAGGTAGTGATTGGAAGCAAAATACTGAAGAGGAGGGAAGGGGGGAAAGAAAAGAGAAAAGCATAACTTAGGGTTAATAAGACTGCAGGAAATACAGAATTAGTCATTTTAACTGTGAATGTGCATGGGAAGAACTCTCTCATAAAATGGAAGTGGATAGCAGACATGTTTAAAAGCCAGAATCCTGCAATATGTGTTACAAGAAAACGATTTAAAGCAGCGTGATGCATACAGAGTAAAGGTAAAAGGCTGAAGCATAACCTATTATGCTTCAGGTGAAATAAAAAAAAAAAAAAAGCAAGGTTAGTGATCTTGATCTCAGATCAAGCAAAAGGAAAAATAGATCTAATTAAAAGAGATAAGGAAGGAAACCGTATCTTGCTAAAGGGTACCATAGCTAATGAAGCAATATCAATGTTAAGCATATGGTATAGCATTCAAATGCCTGGGGAAAAGTTAAAAGAGCTGCCAGAAAAAAATTGACAGCAAAACTATAGCTTTGGGGGAATCTCACATTTACTATCAGAACTAGGAAAAAACACAAAGCTACAAAATAAATAAGAAAGAAGTTAAGGAGGCAAATAGAAAAATTAGGTATGATAGAACTTTGGAGAAAATTGCATGGAGGCAGAAAGGTATATAGGTTTTTCTTTGTAGTGCATGGAATCTATATAAAAATTGACCATATATTAGGGCACAAAAAACTCAAAATCAAATGCAGAAAGGCAGAAATAGTAAATGCATCTTTGTCAGATCATAATGCAATAAGAATCACATGTAATAAAGAGATAGGGAAAAATAGATCAAAAATTAAGTGGGTGAAACAACAAACCATAGACACAATTGATAATTTTAGCCAAGAGACTGATATTAGACAACATATCAAAATTTATGAGATGCAGCCAAAGCAATTCTTAAGGGAAGCTTATATCTCTAGATGCTTGCTTGCATAAAATTGAGAAAAATAAGATCAATGAATCGGCATGTAACTAAAAAGGCTAGAAAAAGACTATAACCCAAGTACATACCAAATTTGAAATTTTGAAAATAAAAGGGGAGATTAATAAAATTGAAATTAAAAAGCTTTTGAAGTAATACATAAAACTAAGAGCTAGTTTTATATAAAAACCAACAAAAGAGATAAAAATTTAGTTAATTTGATCAGAAAAGGAAAGAAGAAATTCAAATTGTTAAAATAAAAAATGAAATGGATGAACTTTCCATCAACGAAGAGGAAATTAGAGCAATAATTACAAAGCATGTTGCCTAATTGTATGCCAATAATTGTGATAATCTACGTGAAATGGATGAATATTTACAAAAATATAATTTGCCTAGATTAACAGAGAAGGAAACAAATTACTTAAATAGTATCATTTTAGAAAAGAAATTGAACAGATGATTAATTAACTCTTTAAGAAAAAATTCTCCAGGGCCAGATGGATTTACATGTGAATTCTGTCAAACGTTTAAAGAACAAGTAATTCCAATATTATGCAAATTGTTTGGATAAATAAGGAAAGAAGCAATACTACCAAATTCTCTTTATGACACAGATAAGGTGCTGATACCTAAACAAAGTATGATCAAAACAGAGAAAGAAACTTATAAACCAAATTTCCTAATGCATATTGATGCAAAAATCTTAAATAAAATATTAGCAAAAAAAAATTACAGCATGTTCTTGCCACGATAATACATTATGACAATAGGATTTATGCCAGAATGCAAGACTGGTTTGGTATTAAGAAAACCATGAGCATAATTGACTCTATTCATAAGCAAACTAACAAAAATCTTATGATTATCTCAATAAAGGCAGAAAAGGCATTTAATTAAATTGAACAGACATTCCTATTAGAAGCATTAGCAAGTGTAGGGTTAAATGGAGTTTTCCATAAAATGATCAATAGAATTTATTTAAAGCCATCAGCAAGCATCAGATGTAATGGGGATAAACTAGAACCATTCCCAGTCATATCAAGGGTGAAACAAGGTTGCCCACTATCATCATTACTATTCAATATTGTATTAGAAATTTTAGCTTTGGCAATAAGAAAAGAAGAGATTAAAGGAATTAGAATAGGTGGTAAGGCAACTAAATTATCACTCTTTGCATATGATATGATAGTATACTTAGAGAATCCTAGAGAATCAACTAAAAAAAAACTACTAGAAACAATTCATAACTTTAATAAAATTGCAGGATACAAAAATAAATCCACATAAATTTTTAACATTTATATATATTACCAAATAGTCCAGCAGCAAAGAGATACAAAGAAATTCCATTTAAAAAGCTATAGGTAATATAGAATATATGGAAGTCTACCTGCCAAGGCAAAGTCAAGAACTATATGATCACAAATATGACACTTTCCACACAAATAATCTAATCAATTGAAAAAATATCAAGTGCTCATGGATAAGTCAAGCTAATATAATAAAAATGACAATATTAAGTAAATTAATGTACTTATGCATTTCCATACCAATCAAACACTTAAGAAATTATTTCACAGAATTAAAAAAAAATTATATAACATAGTTTATCTGCAAGAGCAAAAGATCAAGAATTTCAAGGGAATTAATGAAACACAATGTGAATGCATTCAGGTCTTCCTCATTCTGGGTTGACAACCTATTTACTGCATCACCTAGCTAATATATATATATATATATATATATATATATATATATATAATTTCAATGTAAAATCATAACATTTTGTGTCAATTGACATGTGTCATCTTTCTAGTAGGAAAACAGATTTAAACTACAGGGTGCATTGAAAAACAAAGACAGAAGAAAATATGTAAACAAGAGAGAAAAAGCCGATGTAGATCAGGATGGAGGGAGATTGATGTGGTCAAGAATAGAAGAAAGAAGTTTGTTTTTTGTTTTTTTCTCTTCAACAGATGTTGAAGCTTGGAGATAAGAGGAGTGAAAGCTGGGAAAATTACCAATTCATAAGAGGTGTCCCCTTTTACACATCTGTGGTGATTCAACCAGGAGTCAAGGAGTATACTACTGCCTTTTATTTCTAGAGATCTAGGATTATTTACAATATGGAGACTAATAATAAGAAGGAAAAGAGTTCACTGTTGAAAAAGTTGAAATATATATCGCTGTGTACACATAGACCTTAAATATGTAAATGTAGAACCATATAGATATAATCAATAGATATTAAAATCTATGATTTCATTGGTTCAGAATAATGGAATAGGGTCATATAGCTCTTATGTCTGTGAATAATTGAACAAATGTCTACTTTAGTTCAAGACCATCTATTTACTTATTTCATCATTCTCATTCTCCTCTCTAATCTCAAATTTTCCTTGCTTCCCTCCCCCTCAATTTTCCTTCTCATATGTGTATTTGTATCATTTTTTACATATTTTGATTTTTTTTCTTTTGGATAGGGTTAATGAACTGCTATACCACAAAAATCTTGTAGAAATTCCAGAAAATATTTGCCAAAAGTCTCTCATGCAATTTTTGAGGAAACTTGAAAAGATAAGGTCTAGAGGATAGTATACTCAAATGAATTTGGATCTGACAAAATTATTTGATCTCCAAAGCAATAATCAGTGGAACAAAATACAAATAGAAGTCTCTAAGTGAGGTAAGCAATGAATTAGTGATTGATGCTTTTTTGGTCACTATTTTATGATGACTCAGATGAAGTCAGAGAAGATATGCTTACAAGTTTTCAGATAAAGCTTAGCAGACTTAGCTAACCCAATGGGCAATGCTGAATGAAATAATAATAATAATAGTAACAATAACAAATGAATTAGTATTTTTATAGAGGCCATAATATGTCAAGCAATATGCTATACACTTTGAAATATTAACTTATTTAATTATCACAATAACCTTTGGAGGCAGTGTAGTATATATTATTTTGATTTTTAGCTAAAGAAACCAAGGAAAAATGAAGTTAATTGACTTATTCAAGGTCACATAGCTAGAAAGTATTGGAGGCTGAATTTAAACTTAGGACTTTTTGACTCCTGACCCAGCATTCTATCATACTATAAGACTTAAAGATAATAATTGAGCTTTAAAAAAAAAGATTTAAGATTAAAATATAAAATTAAAAAAAATAAGTACAAGATCAATATGGTGTGGCTGAAGTATAATTAAATGACTAATATATACGTATTTTAAAATATCATAAAATAGTATGACATAGTAGCTAAAATTTTATATCTTAGGCTGCTTTAATAAATTATAACATGATCCCCACTTTCATTGGCTGGTAGTATCCTTGTGACAGCTGAAGCAGTGTCTATATCAGAAAACACACACACACACACACACACACACACACACACACACAGACATTTTCAACATATTTTCATTGAAGAAAAACAAGCTAGTAGTAGTAACAGCACCAGAAAAAAAATACATTGAAGAAAGACAACTTTGAGAATCCAAAAGGATATTACAGTAGATATATTACAAAATGTCTAGTGGGAACTTCATCAGTACTTCACAACAATTAGAAAGAAACTTCCAATACCACATGGCTATAATTGTCCTTTTGCCATATATGCCTTAAGAACTTGAGTGAAGTTTCTCCTAGACTCTGCAATATGCTTGTATTAATGATCTTTGGAGGGATATTTTGAATCAACTCTTCTTGCTATACTAACTTAATAAAGACTCCTTTCAAAAACTTAAGTCAGGCTGGATTATTTACATGAACTAATAACCAATAAAGAGGAAGCACACTTTTTTTTCAACTTTATCATTAAAAAGATAACATAAACCCTTCAAGGTCTATTTGAAATATGATGAGATATGCAACAGATGCGTTCCCATAACCATGCTAGAGCTGTTGTGAAGATTAGATTTCTCTTCAATTATGGATGGACTTGGATAAACTCTGAAATCCCTTTTAACTGAGTTTCTGTGAGATTAAAGATCTATAATTGTTGTGTTAATGTGGTTATTTATTTTTTCTTTCCCTTTCCACTTCCCCCAGGCACAGGCAATAACAGTTTTCTACCCTAATAGTTGGTTTCTTGAATTTTAGAAAAAAACAAAACAAAACATTAATAACTTGGTGGCTGACTATCATGGACCACACCAAAATTAAATTAAGTCTGTCAGGTTCAACACTTAAAAATAGCCATGACCATGCATCATGGAATAGAATTTTAAACCACTTTGCTAAATGCAAATTAAAAGAACACATTGGAAAAGATAAAAATAATATTAAATACTACAACACATATACTCTTGTCCTCTTGAACACCTTAGCCTCCCATTAAATCAAGTCCTTAAGCTGCAGTGTCCTATCTACACTTTCTATCCTAGCTACACACAATTTGAATTACATGCTGGATCTTACCATAGTCATTGTACTCCCTCCAAAATCCTCTAAAATTTCTCTATCTAATCATATCCTCCTATATTTCAATTTCAATCTCTGTTTTTGCCTTGCTACTCTAAAATGGATTTCTTCATCCTTACTGTAATCTCCCTTCGTTTCTCCTCTCCTCCCATTTCTTCCAGTATGTCAGCACTGTTATGTTCTACTTTTTGTTCAGTCACATCAAAATCTGACTTCAATGAACCAATTAAACCTGAAGAACTGACTTGAATTTATTTGTTCTTGAATTAAAACTTCACTCTTGCAAAAATACCAATATTCTATTAATTGCTATATCTAATGTTTTTCATTCTTCATCTTTTTTGATTTATCTTCAACTTTTGATGCTGAAGAACACCTTTCTACTTGAAACTCTCTCCAGTTTTGGCATCAATTGATTCTAATTTGTATTTGTTCTCCCTTTATTGGTCTATCCATACCAATTTTGGAGGAATATTTATGAGGTAATTGCATTCAAGATGAAGAGTCTGTGGATTTAGTGTCTGTTTGTTCTTATTGTTATTGTTTTGTTTTGTTTGTTTTTTGCCAAAAAAATCAGTTCCTTAGAGTTGACTGTGTAATATGTCTTGGAACTGGTCTTTTCTGTGAAAATAGATAATCTGAATAAATGAATCACAAGTAAAGAAATATCTCCTTGTTAGTTGAAGTAATTTGGGAATGGGTCCTTTTCCAAGAGGAGATTTCATGCAGTCATCACTTTCTTTTTGGCTTCTAATATGTGGGCAGTATTCCTTAGGATTCTGGTTCTTGTTTTTGGCTCACCAAAGTCAAAAGTGTTGACTTTTCCAGGAAAGTGATTCAGTGCTAATATTTAAGAATGTCCATTTTATATATATATGTATGTATATATATATATATATATATATGTATATATATATATATATATATATATATATCCAGAAGATGTCCTTTACTTCTTTATAATCTGAGAAGTGGTTCCTAACCTAGGGTTCATGAACTTATTTAAAAAAAAAATTGATACAAATACATTAATATAATAGGTTTTTATATTTTACTTTGTGAATTTAAAATATTATTCTGAGATAAGATCCATAGATACTAAAAAATTTCTCTATGACAAGAATGATATGAGCCATAGAGCTTCTCTAGTTTTTTTAACCAAATATGACAAATTCCAGAAATATTTTCTGTAATTGTTGATCTTCAGAGAAATTCAGATTACTCTTGATATTTTTCAGAATATGTAAAAAATGAAACCAGAAAATTTCTTTAAAAAGAAAATTACTTTCTAACTCAAGAAGTTCCTGGTGGGAATAGTAGGGGAGAAAAACTATCAAAAACTTACCATTTCGTATTTAAACAGGGACAGCTCAGCTATTGAACTATGCATACAAATGGCTGGATTAGGAATAATAAAACTTTAAGTTTATATATAACATTGATCAGGGACAATCAGTGGTTTGCTTGTAGTTTCTGCAGGCTCCCTATCATTATTATAGACTGAATTTATATACATATATATGTATATGTATGTATATATATACATATACATACATATACATATATATGTATATAATTTTTTCTCTGTTATATTATCTGCATTATATTAGTCTTACCAGTAACTTTGCTATCTACATGTTTAAATTATATTTGATTTTTATTTTATTTACTTATTTGTGGCTTTAATTATTTTTATGAATATTTTTCGGGAAGATAATTCTTGTACTGATATACCCTGCACTTACTGCGTCTCTCCCCCACTTTCCCCTGCCTCACTCCTTCCATACACACACACACATATGTTTTTCCAAAATTCTTCCAACATTAATGTTAAGGGGTTGATCTGACTCAGTATTGTCCCCTTGTTCTTTAGATCTGACAATGAAACGAAATGATTTACTTATATTTCACCCAATCATTAACAACAAATAATTACAAAAAAAAAAATTATATAGCTATAGCATAGGAAAAAAAAATACTCAACAAGGATACAATATTTAGGGCCTGGTCACACTCTTAAACAAAATGATTTTGCTTTTCAGACAGTTTGGTAAATTATGGAGCCTCAGGATTTTCACAAAGTCGAGTAGTATAAGTTCTTCTTAGGGAAACTTTTTATGCCCTTGGGTAAGGGCATAAGTCACAGTTTCTAAATCTGATAGGTTACTGAAACTGCAGCAGCAAATTTTGAGCTATAGTTTCCTGAATCTTCTTTCATTGCCTTCTCAGAAAAACAAAAACAAACACAAGCAAACAAAAACAATTAGCCTATTTGACAAGAGAAATGGAAAAGTTTGGTATGAGCAAGGCAGATATTAATCCTAACATTTGATTGTTTTGAACTTTTGACATACATTTTGTGGGAGTTAATTAAAACCTGAGTTCATGGAGTAGTATTTGTACTTCATTTATTATTGTGGATTTGGAGGATTTGTTTTTATGGTGTGTGTGTGTGTGTGTGTGTGTGTGTGTGTGTGTGTGTAACTATATCTATATCTACAATTTAAACAGTGGAGGGAGTTATCTGTGAGGAACTTCTTTGAAAAATGTCTATCAGCAAATATTCTACAACTTGAAGTCTTTAAAATTGCTCAGGACACTGAGCGTTATATTACTTTTCAGAGTAAACAGCAAGTTGATGTCAAAGTGGGACTTAAACACAGATTTTCCTAACTCTAAGACCACCACTCTATCTAAACAATTATTTTGAAATTATTATTTTTATATCATTTGAGGACATTCTTCAGGGAATGACTTTTATTACTATATATTCATAAGAGTTCCTATATATTTTGGATATCAAACTCTTTTGAGATATTTACTTAAAAAACCCAACTACTTTTATTAAAACTATTTGCATGTTTTTATTCAAGTTTAACCTTTAAATTTCCATATAATTGATATTATATATTCTCTGTTTTTGGATCACCCCTATTCTTTTATTAAAATTGATCTTCTAAAAAAATTGATCCTTTAGTCACAAATATGAAATATATTTGATTTGCTACTTTATATTTTTTATGGTATGGTTTTTACTATGCAGATGAATACATTATTAGTTTTGTAGTAAATGGTGAATGCTCTAAATCTGATTCTGATAAATCATTACTAAACATCCAAGCAAATCATTAAATAGAAAATATATGTATATATCATACACATATACATATATTAGTACATTTTTATATGTGGGCATACATTCTCAGTTTTATCAAAAATAAAGTTGGTGAATTCATTTTTTTCTGGCTTCCTAATCTTGTCCTTTCCATAGATAGGCTGTCCTATATATTGTTTTTTTAACCAGTAACAGTTTTTTTTTTTAATGATTATCATTTTATTGTATAATTTGAAGCCTAGGACTATGCTATCCCTCATTATTAATTTTTCATTATTTCCCTAGAAATTACCTTTTTACTCCAAATGACTTTTATGACATTATTTCTAGCTTTATAAAATACCTCCTTTCTAAAATTGCTTTGTACAGTACTAAACATATAATGTACCATAGATAGTATTATTTAATTCATAAGTGTTTTGAATAAGACTTGGGGTTTGATGATCCTTTTTTATTTCAAAAACATTTTGACAGATGTATTTCATTTTAATTTCTTCTAAGAGTTCTTTTTCTGCTATGTAGAAATGCTTTGAATTTTGTGTTCTTTTTATCGTGCTACTTTATGGATGCTATTGTCTCTATTTCTTTGTTGATTCCCTCATTTTTCCTCATTCAACTATAATGTTAGCAAATGAGAGAGTTTTGTCTTCTATTTACTTATGTTTGTATTTATTTCTTTTGTCATTATTGTCAATATTTCTAGAATTAGTTCACATGAGAGGAGGGAAAGAGGGATGTTCTGACTTCATCACTAAATGTATTATGAAAACTTATTCATTGCATGTAGAGTTAGCTTTTGAAATTTTAAGTACCATATTAAAAATATCTATAAAGAGATAAAACAATTTTGCTTACCATAGGGCTATCACTCATTGATTTAGATAAAAATCTTCTCCATTCTATACCTTTTGCCTTCCATGCCAGTTATTCAATCTGCAGCTTAGACCATTGTGAGGTGAGAACCTCCCCCAAGACCCCCTTCAATAGTTGTCTCCTATTAATTGAATTAATGGTTGCTAAAGTCTAGTCTGGAATGCCAGGTAAAACTACTTTCATAAGAAATCTGGTCTTTATAGATGAATCATTGTCATAGTTGCAACAGTTGTAGTAATTGTTAGAGTAATTGTAGTTATTTTGCTTTTGCTGTCTTTCAGGGTTCTAAAGATTTCATGAGATTGGGATTTTACAGTAAATATCAAAAAACTTAAATGATGAAAGAACCTATAGAAAAATGTATAGGATCTTACCTCTAGAGGGCAAGAGGTGAAGATGGTACCTTGTAGGAATCTTGCCTCCCTCTATAAAGTGAGTTTGGTTAGTCTTCTGCTGAAAGATAATAATCTTATCTCTAGAGTTTAATTGACCTAGAAGGGTTAGACTCAAACTCTGCCTTCTTTCCTGGTAGATTCTGGTCTTATTGACTTGGCTTTATAGTTGCCTAAAGGCACAGAAAGGACTCACCCAAATAAATTTGAGGTCTCACACCAACTAATTGTGTGAGGCCATAAAGGTCTCTTCTTTTGCTAAGGAAACACATTTCTATATGGATACAAGGAGAGTTTTAAAAGCAAGATATTGGAGGATCCTTGTTACATATCCTTTCTTAGACTTAAGAAAACTTCCTTTGTAAAATGTTGAATGGCCCATAAATATTATTTTATTTCAACACTTATCTTCTAATAATAGAATATTGAATTAGGCCTGTCAAATCATATGTTTATGATATATAGAATTTTTCTTATATATGTATGCTGTATGTTTTGCTTTGTTTTGTTTCTCTACATATAAAATTGTAGGATTGTGTGTCTTAGTGGAAAAGAGTTAATCTGGAAGCTGGAAAGACCATCATTCAAGTCATTCTTCTAACACATAAGGACTATTGACCTTGACCTGAACTTTTAATCTTGTAGGGGTATGAACAACCCTCTAAAATTATAAATTGTAGAGAAATGCCAACCTGAGCTGAGATAAGCAATTTCCTTACCAAGAAGGTTTTTAGGTCAATGAAATCACAAGTCTAGACTACCACATCACAAGACTACCAGAAAAAGGACAAAGTAGAGGTAAAATGAAGGAAGTTACATCTTAAGAAAAGGCAAAGAAAACTTATTATAACTGAGGGAAAGAAAGGAGGGTGATGAACATTATGTGAATCTTACTCTCATCAGATTTGGCTCAAAGAAAGAATAGTAGACATACTTGCTTTCACAGAAAAATTTCTCTCACCTTATAGAAAAGTGGGAGGGGAAAGGGGAAAAGGGAAGGGATAAGCTAAATAGAAGGGAAAACAGAAATAGTAGATTAAAGGTATAAAAAAGCGGCAGGGACTCTAAAGAGGGAGGGTTGCTTGAGGCAAGTGGTGCTCATAAATATAACACTGGGCATTTCTCCATTCCCTTCAGGTGGGGACTACACCACCCTGTGTCTTTGCACTGTGCCTGTGCTTTGTCTTCTCCCTCCATATCCGATTGAAACAAATCTTTTCTGAAGTTCTTCTAAAATATCTTCTGCTGGAAATTTGTTATACTCCAAATATTTGCTGGTTCCGTCACTCCAAATTAGTTCAGAGGCTTGATTTGGTGTTCATCTGAGGGATATCAGGAAGAGTCCAGATAAAGATATTTATACTCTCTGGCATCTTACTCTCTGCTCTCCATTTTTAAGAGCTGTTTTTTTTATGAATGTCCTTTAATATCATTATGACCATTGTTGTCATCATTTTTTTTTATTTCCATCTTTTATTTTTGACATTTTAAACTCATTTCTTATTTTATAAATTTGATTTCTCTTGAATAATTTTGGACTTTCCCATTGGCATTGTAAGATATCTAGATAGTTTAAAAGATTCTGTCTCTCGTAAAGTATTATTGATTTCCAGCTAATTTTCAGTTCATTTTCATGCAGGTATAATTTTCCCTCCCATGTTGATATGCTATTAACTTCATTCCTCTACTTTACTGAAAAATAACTGTTTCTCACACTTCTTGAGCTGAAGAATAGCTTATGGAATGTAGTTAAGCCAAATTATTATTGTAGTGTCCAGGCAAATGTCCTAAAACAAGGGCTAGGCATAGCTCTAAGCCTGTGAGTATGGAAGGGGAAAAATAGCTTATGAATTAGAGGTTCCTTATATTAATTCATAAATATTTTTATTTCTTCTATGGCGAAATTATAATATGTTGTTTCCCTATATCTGTGATGGGCTTTTTTGGGAAGGGGATCAGACTGAATGTTTTAAAAGGTATAAAACAAGATAACAATTTATCATTTTACTAGTAAAATAAAGGAATATTTTAAAAGCAATGAAACTGAGGCATAAAATGGGAAGTGAAGTGAAATCAGGTTTAGTTAATTGACAAGATTTCTTCCATCTCCAAACTTCAGGATTTTACCCATTGAATAAGGATGTTATATTGTTCTAGAAACATTACAAATAATTTATGAATGATGGTAATGAGATATTTGAAAGGCAAAATTTTGTTCTGTCCTATTTCTGCAGCTCTTTAACAGTTCATATTCTCATCTTAATTTTCATGTTCATCAGTAATCACGTTTCTGCTTTGTTCCAGTGTTATCACAATCTCATGGTAAACTCCAGTACAGTTGCCATATTTTCTTCCCCTTCTTGATCACCTTAGGAAGGATTGGACTCAGCTTGAAAGAAAACTCCTATGAAAACTATTTAATATCTAAAGAAATAACTAGAAAACTAAATATTAAAAAGATAAGAGATTTTGAAATTCTTTAAAAAGTACATATACGTATATATGTGTATATGTGTGTGTATCTGATGTTTAATTATTTAATTGTTTAAAAATGTATATGAATTGCTGGTTATAAGTTATGCCGAAGACAATAGTATCTGCCAATGACCAGTCAGGATAAGAAAAAAAAAAAGTTTAATTCCTGTAGACTGTATGTCTTTGATTTACAGCCACGGATGGATAGACATGGAGGATAAAATTTTGCAAGCCTCACTTCCTATTCCTAGAGAAATTTTGGCAGCTAACAGAAGATGAAATATGGGCTTTCCAGTCTTGGTTTGCATTTCTAAGCAAGCCAGGTCCAATGACACCAAAACTCATGTGAGTAGAGTGACCCTTTGGAATACTGCCAGTTATATAAAGGTATGTGAACAACTCAGGTACCCTATGGCCAAAAGTCACTATGACTTTACCTTCATATTTTGAAATATTTTACAACTTTATTAATTAGACATTCTTAATTTCTCAGTAAATCTGAGATGTTTCAAAGTTAGAATAAAAGAAGTAATCCAATTAATATATCAAATGTATATATACATGGTTGATAGATAGTTATTGTGCTCTTTTACATATGCTATTTTCTCTCTCATTCTCTTTCTTTCTTTTTTTTTATTTTTTGCTTTTCTTTCTCTTCTTCATATTTCATTGTGATTATAGTGAATTCTTATTTCTCAAAAATGCACTCAGATCAGTTGTAATATTTCTTACTAAGTTGGGAAATCTTCCAGAGGAAATATGTTAAAAAATGCCTTTTATTCAAGAATGCTCATAGATTTAAAAAAGAGCTTCTTTTTAATGAGAAGACTTTGGTGTAACAATATTTGTCTGGTAATGGGATGAGGCAGAGTGAAGAACATTTGGAACTAAAATAATATATGCCAATATATTTGTTACTATTTTAAAAATCCAGAGCAACAATACATTTATATTTTGAATCCAGAGTTTAAGCTTAATTCCCAGAGGATTTACTTCTCCCCATTACATAATTCTTCACTAAACCTAATTTTGTATACTAAAAAGCCCCCCAAAAACAGGTTTGCATTATTCCAATTAACCACTGTAGAATTTGACTTCTGCAATATTGTTGAACTAAAAAAGCCACACAATTCTGGCTATATAAAATGAAGTTAGATTGATTGATCAATAGAATTTAATTGGTAAAAATTTCTAACTCAGATACATAAAATGAAAGATATTTTGAAAAAGCAAACCAGTCAATGTTTATTTTTTCTTTATCAGTTGATTACTAACACAACAGAATAAAGATTAATCTCAAACTTTTATGACAAATATCATATAAGGATATAAAGTCCCATCTCTTCCTCTTTTGAATTTAAAGCACAACATACTAGTATAATTTTCCATTATTTACCTCATTCGAGTTCTTCAGCGAAGTTAATGGGAATTGTAACTGTCAGAAGACTTTAAACTAAATTTGGCAGCTATTAGAATCCTTGATGTGAAATGTTTGTTAGTTCACAATTCATCATCAAGTAAATAGCTCATCTGTAATCATCCACATACATTTCCAAGATGAAGTTATAGTTTGACAAGCCATAATTAGTTGAAGATGTTTTAAGGTGCCTGGCATTTTTCATATTCAATGGTTTTACTTCATATTCTTTTCTAAAGAATTTAATGCTGGACCTGACTACATATTTCTTCTTAAGATATTGTGTGAACCTATAGTTTTAAAAATGTAAGTGACACTGTAATAGTTGTAATAATTTCCCTTGCCTTAAATCATCAGCATATATTCTGACATAATTGTTTGAACTTTATCAGTCAATTTCAGTTGCAAATATGAATATTATTATAGGATAGAATTTGTCATGGCTAATCTGTTGGACATAAACATATAAACATGGACACAAGTGTGATTATGATGTTTAAAAAATGAAAAAAAACAGGTTATAGTACTCTTTATTGCATGCATATAATTTACAAGAGTGTTTCATCTTTGTTTTTATATCATAGAGGAAAATGAATATTATAGAGTTATAATATTAACTCTAGATGAAGAAGGAATAACACTCTTTTCCAGGTGACATTGAAAGACTATGAATTGAAAGAACAAAATCCAAACAGTATACTCAAATCTCAGAAGTAAAAGAAGAATGATAGAAAAAGAAAAAAATAGATATGGGATATTTTGGGTTAAGATGAATAGACTACACAGTTAAGTGAGGAAGTCAATACATTCACCTTGGATTGATACAGAACAGAGATTTTTAAAAAAATAAGTTTGAAAATTAGAATCTTGGACAAAGAACAGGCTGAACTCAAAGCTTTGAAAAAGATTTCCAAGGAAGGAACCAAGATGGCATAGAGGACACTCTTTTCTTTCTGACCTTCTCTCAGAACCCTCAGATTAATTCACAGATCCAGCCTCTGAATTAGCTCTGTACTGGCAGAATACATCTCAGGAAGAGGCAAAGAAAACCTATTATAATTGAGGAGGAAAAAAGAGAGGGGATAAACATTGTGGGAATCTTTCTCTCATCAGATTTGGCTCAAAGAAAAAATATTGGACATATTTGGTTCCACTGAGAAACTTCTTTCACCTTATAGAAAAGTGGGAGGGGAAAGTGGAAAAGGAAAGGCATAGGCTAAATAGAAGGGAAAACGGAAATAGTAGGGAAAAGGCATAAGAAAGGGTGAGAGGGATTCTAAAAGGGGAGGGCAGCTTGAAGCAAGTAGTACTCATAAATAAAATACTGGGGGGGAGGAAAAGGGAAAAAGAAAAGAGAAAAGCCTAATTTCGTCTTAATAAGATGACAGGAAATACAGAATTAATAGTTTTAACCACAAATGTAAATGGGGTGATTTCTCCCTTAAAATGGAAGCAGATAGCAGACTGGATTAAAAGCAAGAATCCTACAATAAGTTGTTTACAAGAAACACATTTAAAGCAGAGTGATACATACAGAGTAAAGGTAAAAGGCTGGAGCAGAATCTATTATGCTTCAGGTGAAGTAAAAGCAAAACAAAACAAACAAACAAAAAAAAAAACAAACAAACAGGGTTAGCAATCCTGATCTCAGATCAAGCAAAAGCAAAAAAAAATGATCTAATTAAAAGAGATAAGGAAGGAAATTATATCTTGCTAAAGGGTAACAGATAATGAAGCAATATCAATACTAACCATATATGCATCAAGTGGTATGGCATCTAAAATCTTAAAGAAGCTAAGATTGCTGTAAGAAGAAATAGACAGCAAAACTATAACAGTGGGAGATCTTAAACATGCTCCCTCAGAAACAGATAAACCAAACCACAAAATAAATAAGAAAGAAGTTAAAGAGGTAAATGGAATACTATACACAGAGAACCCAAGGAAATAAATTAAAAATCTATTAGAATTAATCCACAACTTTAGCAAAGTTACAGGAAACAAAATGAATCCACATAAATCATCAGCATTTTTATACATTACTAACAAAATCCAACAACAAGAGATATAAACAGAAATTCCACTTAAAATAACTTTTGATAGGATAAAATATTTGAGAATCCATCTGTCAAGGGAAAGTCAGGAACTATATGAGCAAAACTACAAAACACTTTCTACACAAATAACTTCGGATCTAAAGAACTGGAAAAATATCAAGTGCTATTGGATAAGTTGAGCAAATATAATAAACATGACATTACTTCCTAAATTAATCTATTTACTTGGTGCTATATCAAACTTCCAAGAAGCTATCTTACTGACCTAGAAAAAATAATAACAAAATTCATCTGGAAGAACAAAAGGTCAAGAATTTTTAGGGAATTAATGAAAAGAAAAACAAACAAAGGTGGCTTAGCTGTACCAACTCTAAAACTTATTATAAAGCAGTGGTCATCAAAACCATTTGGTACTGGCTAAGAAGCAGGATAGTCAATCAGTGGATTAGGTTAGGTTCACAGCACAAACTAGTCAATAATTATAGCAATCTAGTGTTTGACAAACCCCCAAACCCCAGCTTTTGGAATAAGAACTCACTATTTGGCAAAAAATGCTGGGAAAATTGGAAACTCGTATGGCAAAAACTAGGCATTGGCCCACACATAACTGTACATCAAGATAATGTCAAAATGGGTTTACGTTCTAGACATAAAGAATGATATTATAAACAAATTAGAAGAATATAGGATAGTTTACCTCTCAGACCTGTGGAGGAGGAAGGAATTTGTGACCAAAGAAGAACCAAAGATTATTATTTATCACAAAATAGATAATTTTGATCATTTTATGTTAAAAAGTTTTTGTGCAAACAAAATCCATGCAGACAAGATTAGAAGAGAAGGAATAAATTGAGAAAACATTTTTACATTTCAGGGTTCTGATAAAGGTCTTATTTCTAAAATAGAGAACTGACTCAAATTCATAAGAAATCAAGCCATTCTCCAGTTGATAAATGGTCAAAGGACATGAACAATGTTCAGATGATATTAAAACCATTTCTAGTCATATGAAAAGGTACTTTAAATCACTCTTGATCCGAGAAATGCAAATTAAGACAACTCTGAGATACTACTTCACAACTTTCAGATTGGCTAAGATGACAGGAAATGATAGTAACCAATGTTGGAGGCGATGTGGAAAAACTGTGACATGGATACATCGTTAGTGGAAGTGTGAACAAATCCAATGATTCTGGAAAGCAATTTGGAACTATGCTCAAAAAGTTATACTGTGCATACTCTTTGATCCAGGAGTGCTTCTACTGGGATTATATCCAAAAGAGATCTTAAAAGAGGGAAAGGGACCCACATGTGCAAAAATGTTTGTGCCAGCCGTTTTAGTAGTGGCAAGAAATTGGAAACTAAATGGCTGTCCATTAATTGAAGAATGGCTGAATAAATTATTGCATATGAATGTTATGAAATATTATTGTTCTTTAAGAAATGACCAGCAGTATGATTTCAGAGAAGCCTGGAGAGACTTACAGGAACTGATACTAAGTGAAATAAGCAGAACCAGGAGATCATTATATATGGAAACAACAAGACTATATGATGATCAATTCTGATGGAAGTGGCTCTCTTCAACAATGACACAATTCAAGCCAATTCCACTTATTCAGTGATGAAGGGAGCCATCTACATCCAGAGAAAGGACTGTGGGTCCTGAATGTGAACTACAACATTGCATTTTCACTCTCTCTTTTATTGTTTGCTTACATGTTCTTTTCTTTCTCAATGTTTTTTCCTTCCTTCTTGATTTGGTTATTCTTATGCAGCAAGATAACTGTATAAATATGTATACATATATTGGATTTAATATATTCAACATGTATTGGACTACCTGCCCAATCTAGTGGAGGAGATGGGGAGAAGGAGGGCAAAATTTGGAACAGAAGGTTTTGCAAGGATCAGTGTTGAAAAATTACCCATGCTTGTGTTTTGTAAATAAAAAGCTTTGCTAAAAAAGAAAAAAAAAAGATTTCCAGATGCAGGAAAATCAATAAAGTCTGTGTAAAACTAAATATATTTGCATTTTATGGTTAGTTCTCTGGTGTAGGGAGAAAAAGAATGTGCTATATTTATAATCAGAAGACCCGAGTTTTAATTACATATAGTTCTGTCCTGACAAATTCTTCCTATGACACAAATATAGTGCTAAATGAGAGTCAAAATAGAGAAAGTTATACACCAAACTTCCTAATGAATATTAATTCAAACATTTAAATAAAATATTAGTGAAGAGATTTAAAAGCTTATCAGCAAGATAATACACAATGATATTATTAGTGGAGTTGTGAACTGATCCAAACATTCTGGAGAGCAATTTGGATTTGTGGCCAAAGGGCTATCAAACTGTGCATCACATGACCTTTGGAACTGGCCTGAAATACCTCACCTTTAAAAAGAACCACATCCAGCCCTCTTTATAGTGGCCAGAAACTGGAAACTGAGTAGATGCCCATCAATTGGAGAATGGCTGAATAAATTATGGTATATGAATATTATGGACTATTCTTGTTCAGTAAGAAATGACCAACAGGATGATTTCAGAAAGGCCTGGAGGGATTTACACGAACTGATGCTGAGTGAAATGAGCAGGGCCAGGAGATCATTATATACTTCAACAACAATACTATATACTGATCAATTCTGATGGACCTGGCCATCTTCAGCAATGAGATAGACCAAATCAGTTCCAATGGAGTAGTAATGAACTGAACCAGCTACACTCAATGAAAGAACTCTGGGAGATGACTAAGAACCATTATATTGAATTCCCAATCCCTCTATTTTTGCCTGCCTGCATTTTTGATTTCCTTCACAGGCTAATTGTACAATATTTCAGACTCCAATTCTTTTTGTACAGCAAAATAACGGTTTGGTCATGTATATTTATTTTGTATTTAATTTATACTTTAATATATTTAACATGTATTGGTCATCCTGCCATCTAGGGGAGGGGGTGGGGGGAAAGAGAGGAAAAATTGGAACAAAAGGTTTGGCAATTATCAATGCTGTAAAATTACCCATGCATATAACTTGTAAATAAAAAGCTACTAAAAATATAAAAAGAGCCACATCTGCCAGAACTTATCATCATATAATCTTACTGTTACTGTTTACAATGTTTTCTTGATTTTACTTACTTCACTTGGCATCAGTTCATGTAAGTCTCCCCAGACCTCTCTGAAGTCATCCTGCTTATCATTTCTTATAGAAGAATAATATTCCATAACATTCATATATCATACTTTATTCAGACATTCTCTAACTGACGGGCATCCCCTCACTTTCAAGTTTCTTGCCACTACAAAAAAGGCTGTTACAAACATTTTTGTGCACATAGATATTTTTACCTTTTCTATAATCTCTTTGGGATATAGGCTTAGTAGAGACACTGCTGAATTAAAGGGTATGCAAAATGTGGCCAAAGTGCCACAATTCTAAATTGCTCCCCAGAATGTTTGGATTAGTTCACAACTCCCCTAACAATGTTACAACAACAACAAGGTCTCTAATTCCCCAAATCTACAACATTCATCATTATCTTTTCCTATTATCTTAGCCAATCTGAGAGGTGTGTAGAAGTACCTCAGAATTGTCTTAATTTCCATTTCTCTGTTCAATGATGATTTAAAGCATTTTTCATATGACTATAAAAAGTTTAATTTCATCTGAAAATTGTCTGCTCATAACATTTGATCATTTATCAACTGGAGAATGGCTTGAATTTATATAAATTTGAGTCAATTCTCTATTTATTTTAGATATGATATCTTTCTAGGATCCTTAAATGTAAATTTTTTCCAGTTTATTGTTCCTTGCCTTCTAATCTTGCCTGCATTTGTTTTGCTTACTCAAATACTTTTTAACTTAAATATAAGTAAAATTAACCATTTTGGATTCCATAATGTGCTCTAGCTCTTCTTTGATCACAAATTCCTTCCTTCTCCACAAATCTAAGAGATATACTCTCATTTGTTTTTCAAATTTGCTTATAGTACCACTCTTTGTAATTAAACCATTAACCCATTTTGACTTTATTTTGGTATAGGGTGTTAGATATGGGTCAGTGACTAATTTCTACCATACTAATTTCCAATTTTTCCAATGATTTTTATCAAATACTGATTTCTTATCCCAGAAGCTGGGGTCTTTGGGTTTATCAAACACTAGATTACTATAGTCATTGACTATTGCCTCTTGTGAACGTAACCTATTCCACTGATTGAATATTTTGTTTCTTAAGCAATCCCAAATGATTTTGATGACTATTGCTTTATAATATAGTTTTAATTCTGGTACAACTAGGCCACATTCATTTGCATTCTTTTTCATTAATTTACTTGAAATTATTGAACTTTTGTTCTTCAGGATGAACTTTGTTATTATTTTTCCTAGCTCTGTTAATTAACTTCTTAGGAGTTTTATTTGTATGATACGGAATAAGTTGATTAAGTTAGATAGTATTATCATTTTTATCATATTAGCTCAGCTTATCCATGAGCACTTGATATTGTTCCAATTGATTACCTTTGTGTGGAAAGTGTTTTGTAATTGGGCTCATGTATTTCTTGACTTTTCCTTGGTAGGTAGAGTCCCAAATATTTTATACTATTGACAGTTTTCTAAATGGAATTTCTCTTTTTAACATTTGTTGCAGGACTGTTGGTAGCGTAAAAAATGTTAGTGATTTATGTGAATTTATTTTGTATCCTGAACTTTGTTAAAGTTATGAATTGTTTCTAGCAGTTTTTTAGTTAATTCTCTAGTATTCTCTAAGTATATCATCATATCATCTGCAAAGAGTGAAAATTTGATTTCTTCATTAATTGTTCTAATTCCTTGAATTTATTTTTCTTCTCTTATTGCTAAGCTAATATTTTAAATAGAATATTGAATAGTAATGGTGATAGTGGGCAACCTTGTTTTATGCCTAATCTACTTGACAAAAGTTGTACTTATCCTCATTACCTATAATCTTGCTAAAGGTTTTACATAGATGCTACTGATCATTTTTAGGAATATTCCATTTATTCCTACACTCTAGTATGTTTAATAGGAATTAATGTTGGAATTTGTCAAATGCTTTTTATGCATATACTGATTTAATCATATTTTTTTTGTTAGTTCGATTATTGACATAGTTATGCTAATAGTTTTCTTAATATTAAACCAGCTCTACATTCCTCTTATATTACTTGGGGCTGGTGTATTATCCTGGAGATTGCTAATATTTTATCTGAAATTTTTGCATCGATATTCTTTAGGGAAATTGGTCTATAATTTTCTTTTTCTCTTTTGGCTCTACCTGGTTTAGGTATAAGCAACATATCTATGTCATGAAAGGAATTTGGTAGGGCTCCTTTCCCTATTTTTACAAATACTTTGCATAAAATAGGAATTAATTATTCTTTAAATATTGGGTAGAATTCACATGAAAATGCTTGTTCAATATCTTTTTTTTTAAATGGCACTATTTATACAATTTTTTCTCATTTGTTAATCTGAATAATCTATATTTTTATAGATATTCTTCTATTTCACTTAGATTATCAGATTTATTGGCATGTAATTGGGCAAAATAGTTCCCAATTATTGTTCTAATTTTCTTTTCATTAGTGGAAAGTTCACCCTTTTCATTTTAGATACAAATAATTTGTTTTACTTCTTTCCTTTTTTAATCAAATTAATTAAAATTGTATCAATTTTGTTGGTTTTTCATAAAATCAACTCTTAATTTTGTTTATTATTTCAATAATTTTATTATTTTCAATTTTTATTAATCTCTTATTTTTAGAATTTCAAATTTGGTGTTTAATCAAGGGTTTTTAATTTGTTCTTTTTCTAGTTTTTTTTTTTTTTAATCTGCATGCCCAATTTATTGATCTTCTCTTTCACCATTTTATGCAAGTAAATATCTAGAGATATAAAATTTCCCCTAATAACTGCTTTGGCTTTATCTTATAAATTTTAGTATGTTTTCTCATTATTTTCATTTTCTTGAATGAAATTAATGATTGTATCTATGATGTTGTTTCACTCACTCATTCTTTACCATTATTTTCCAATTAATTTTTGGTCTCTTTTCCCCTGTCTCTTTATTACATGTGATTCTTATTGCATTATAAGCTGAAAAATGCATTTACAATTTCTGCCTTTCTGCATTTGATTTTGAGGTTTTTATTCCCTAATACATGGTCAGTTTTTGTGTAGATTCCATGTACGGCTGAGAAAAAAAAAAGTATATTTCTTTTTACCTCCATTCAATTTTTTGCAAAGGTCTATGCTATTTAACTTTTCTAAAATTCTATTTACCTCCTTCATTTCTTTCTTATTTATTTTGTGGTTTAATTTATCTAGTTTTGAGAGAACAAGGGTGAGGTTCCCAACTAGTATGTTTTTTCCTGTCTAATTCTACTTGCAGCTCTCTTAACTTCTCCTCTAAAAATTTGGATGCTATAGCACTGGGTACATATATGTTTGATATTGATCTTACTTCATCATCTATGGTATCCTTAACAAAACATAGTTTTCTTTTTTATCTCTTTTAATTAGTTCCATTTTTGCTTTTGCTTAATTGAAGATCAGGATCACTAGCTTTGCTTTTTGTTACTTCAGCTGAAGCATAATAGCTTCTGCTCCAGCCATTTACCTTTACTCTTTATGTATCATTCTGTTTTAAATGTGTTTCTTATAAACAACATATTGTAGGATTCTGGTTTTTAATCTACTCTGCTATCTGTTTCTATTTTATGGGTGAGTTCATCCCATTCACATTCACATTTAAAATGACTAGTTCTTTTTCCTCCAACTTATACTTTTCTCTTTCCTTTCCCACTTTGCCTTCTCACCAGTATTTTGCTTCTGACCACCACCTCCCTCAAACAGCACTCTACTTTTTGTATTTTCTACCCTTTCTGTTCTCCCTTCTATTAACCTCCTCTTTTCTTTTCCTTTTCCTATACAGTGACAAGTTTCTCTGTGACATAAATATATGTGATACTTTATCTTTGAGCCAAATCTGATGAAAGTAAGGTTCACACAATGCTCATTCCACTCCCTTTTTACCCTTAATTGTAATAGATATTTTTTTTTTGCCTCTTTATGAGATGTAATTTACTTTATTTTACCTCCCCTTTCCTCTTCTTCCAGTATATTCCCCCTTTCATTTCTAGTTTTTTTATATCATCACAATAAAATTCAATTTACTTACATCCTATAAATATTTCCATAGTAGAGATATAGTTCTGAATAATTAAGCATATCATCTTCTCATATAGGGATTTAAACTTTTTAACTTTTAAAAGAAACAGTTTTGTTTTCATTTCTTTTTCATCTTTTTATGCTTCTCATTAGCTCTGTATTTAAAGGTCAAATTTTCTGTTCAACTCTTATCTTTTCATCAGAAATACATGAAATTCACCTCTTTCATTGAATTATACACACAATAAAATAATTAAAATTTATAGCACTCCAATATTTGATAACTCCATAAACTCCAACTTCTTGAATAAGAACTACTATTTGACAAAAATTGCTGAGAAAACTGGAAAATGATATGTCAAAAATTCAGCATTGACTTTTATCTCACAATGCAAACAAAACAAGATCAAAATGGGTAGATGATTTGGGCATAAAGGATGACATCATAAACAAATTTGAACAGCAAAGAATAATTTACTTATCAGATCTTTGGAGAAGGGAGGAATTTATGACCAAACAAGAGCTAGAGAACAATATAACAGGCAAAATACATAAGTTTGATTACATTAAATTAAAAATTTTTTGCACAGAAAATCCCAACAGAAATAAGATTAAAAGGTAAGTACAAAGCTGGAAAAAAATCTTTACAAACAATATTTCTGATTAAAATTTAATTTTTAAAATCGATAAAGAACTGTGTTAAATTTGTAAGAATACATGCTATTTCCCAATTGATAAATGGCCAAAGGACATAAGCAGACAAATTTCAGCTGAAGAAATTAATGTTATCTATAGTTATATGAAAATATACTTTAAATTACTATCGATTAAAGAAATGGAAATTAAAACAACTCTTAGGTAACTCTTCATATCCTAAAATGACAGTAAAAAATAATGATAAATGTTAAAGGGGATATAGAAAAACTGGGGCAGTAATTCATTTTGGAATTGTGAAATGATCCAACTATTCTGGGCAGTAATTTGGAATTATGCCAAAAGAGCTATAAAACTGTGCAAACCCTTTGACCCAGTAGTGCCATTACTGGGTCTGTATTCCAAGAAAATCATAAAGAAAGGAAAAGACCATATGTATAAAAATGTTTGTAGCAGCAATTTTTGTGATAGCAAAGAACTGAAAAATGAACAGATGCCTGTTGATTACAGAATGTCTAAACAAGTATTTGAACATAATGGAATAGAGTTTTTTCCATAAAAATGATAAACAAGCTGATTTTAGAAAGACCTGGAAAGATTTATATGAACTGATGCTAAGCAAAACAAGCAGAACCCGGGATACATTTTATACAATATCAGCAAGAATATGTTATGATCAACCATGAAAGACTTGGTTCTTCTCAGTTCTAAAGCAATCCCAATAGTCTTTAGACAGAAAATGCCATATGCATACATAAATAGAACTATAGAAACTGAATGTAAATCAATAATGCTATGTTCACTTTTTTCCTGTTTTTAATCTCTCCCATGATTTTTCCCATTTAGTCTGATTTTTCTCTCCCAATATGTTTCATAAAGTAATGTATATTAAAAATAACTAAATTTACTTAAAAAGAAAAATATAATTGTACATACAAATATATATTTGGCCATCTACCTGGAATGACAAAGCCAGGAACTATATGAACACAATTTAAAAAATACTTTTTGTACAAATAATGTCAGATCTAAACTATTGGAAAAACATCAATAGTCATGTATATGCAGAGTTAATATAATACAAATGATAATTTTATATAAGTTGGTCTATTATTCAGTGTCATGCTGATCAGAATGCCCAAAAGTTATTTAATAGAGCTAGAAAAATATTTGGAAAATTCACATGGAAGAATAAAACATCAAGGATTTCAAGGAAATTAATGAAAAAAATATGCAAATGATGGTGGCTTAGTAATATCAAACTTAAAATTGTAATATAGTGTGGCAGTCATGAAAACCATATGGTACTGGCTAAGAAACTGAGTGGTAGATTAATGGAATAGGTTAGATACATATGACAATAACTAGTACTAAACCCCCAAACTCCAGCTTCTGAGATAAAACCTCATCATTTCACAAAAATTGCTGGTAAATTTAGGGAATATTGTCAGATATTCAGCCTTGACCTATTTCTCACATCACTTAACAAATAAGGTCAACATGGTTATATGATTTAGTTGAAAAGGGCAATTACTACATGCAAATTAGGAAAATGAGGAATAGTTTATCTATAAGATCTTGGAAGAAGAAGGGACAGATGTGTGGCCAAAGAAGAACTAGAGAACATTGTGAAATGCAAAATGGAAAACTTTGATTACATTGCATTAAAAAGATTTTGCAGAAAGAAATATACACAGCCAAGATTAGAAGGGAAGCAGTAAGATGGGGGAAAATTTTACAGTCAAGGTTTCTGAAAAAGGCTTCATTTCTAAAATATATAAAGAAAGAACTAAGTTAAATTAAGAAGAATACAAGACATTTCCCAAATGATAAATGATCAAAACATATGAACAGACAATTTTCAGGTGAAGAAATTAAAACCACATCTTGTAATATGAAAAAAAAATTCTCTAAATCACTATTCATTGGAGAAATGAAAATTTTAACAACTCTAACTGAATCTAACAGAGTCTATGAGGCATGTAAAATAATGCTATTCAATTAATATACATCTTAGTACCTCTATTGAGCAATATCTATTTTTTTAATAGAAGAATGGTGCCTCAAAAATTCCCAAGGGATCATAGCCTATAAAAAACCAATTGGTCTTCTAATTCTTCCTTCATGTGGTTTTTAAAGTACATGATTCAAGGAGTGGTTTTAATTCTAAATGAGAAAGAAAAATTAACAAATTTGGAGAAGTTATTTTTAATGAAAAACATCTGGCTTAAAGTGTTGGTCTTATTGAAAGTAGAACATAGAATCTGAGACTTTAAAACTTATTCTCAATAGTACATACCTTATTTGTTAATTAATTATACCTCTTGGCTCTTTCCATTAGTTTTACTTATATAAGAAAACAATCCTATATGGGCTTCTTTCTTGACCATTCGAAAGTAATAGCAACATAATTAACATTGTTTTAGACCCAACTTCTGATTATCTCCTTCCCTTCCTCCTTCCCTACCTGTGTGTATTTCTGTCTCTCTTTAAAGTGAAAAAAAAAAACCAATTATGACATTTCTAGATTTGTTTATAAGAGATGTCATTTAACCAGTTATACTCCATCTATTTCTATGAAATGTATTTCACTATGGCAATCCAACTAGATTACAAATTGTATTGAATAGAATAGCAGACTGAGAGTAAGGATAGAAAATTTTCTGTTCTGATTTTAAAATAGTAAGTTATGGACAAGTCATTTGTTTTCTTTCAGCTCCCAGTTTAGTATGTTATTGATTTGTTTCTATTTGTGAAAGAATGAACACATTTCTTATGAACAAAGTTTTATATCATTTAATGCATTTTGACTTACACTGACAGATACAGAAGTCTATTAAAAAAAACAACAAAGAAAGGAAATAAAACAGGGGAAAACATGACTTCTAATGGCTTTTAAATGTATCTAGATGTATAAGTAAAATAATAACCACATTCACAAATGTATCCAGCGTAACACTATCTTGCCTATAATGAAGTATTGTTATAAGTACAAGTGATGGAAAAATGAAAATTGTGCTTAGATAGGTAATGCAATTTAAAAATAGTATCTCACTTAGTCTTGACAATTTTCACAGTAGTAGCTTTCTTGTAATGAAAATCATGCTTTTGAACTGAACTATCCATGAGATGTATTAAATTCCATACTTGAGTAACACAATGATGCTTTCTTATAATTTTAAAAACAATGTGCCTATAAAAATTGAATGTGATTTTTTTTCTCTCTCTAAGGATATCCATTCATTTCAATTAATCTATTATCTGTCTTTGTTTTTAATTATCTTCAGAATTGGTTTTGAGAAAGTTCCTAAAAATAATGATTTTTTTTCTCTCTTTTATTTTGGGAGGTAACTTATTTGCCATTTTTGTTCCTTGGCTACTATCATATAAGATATGTTTTCCCCACTTTTAAGTGTCTTCCATTAAAATCAATTTGTTCATTGTGGAGTTGTTTTCTACTATTTACTTTATTTCATTATATATTCCTTTTACTTAACTCTCTCTTTTGAATATGTTTGCTATATTTTTTCCCTTTTTCTTTTAGGAATAAAATCAGGTTTTTTTCCTAATTTCTTGGAAACTTTTTCTGAGCTATTGATTCTTTTTCTTCATTAAAGTTTGATATTGGGTTATTAGATCTATAAATAGCTTTAGTTTGTGAGTACTCATGAGGGCTTGTGGCAATGTAACTTGTTCTCTTCATTTGAAATTCTTAACTTGATCAATGCTTCACTGTGATTTTATATTGTTATAGTATTAAATTATTTGTGCATATTGAATGATAAATTTAGGATTAGCTTCAAAGTTCAATTTCCTTTTTTTAAACCAAGAATATGGTAATTACTAAAAGCTTTAAAATTAGGTTTAAGCCCAATTAAAAGCTATTAAATGTAAGTAATTATAATAGAAATACATCAAACCCATATAAAACTACAATAACCAATACCTTAATATTAGCCAACATTTTATACAAAAGTTAAAAAAAATAAAAAAAATTACATTAAATTCAAGATCAGTTCAAGGCAAAATTGTTTCTCTTTTTCTTCAAGTCTCAGGTCTTTCTTAATTGATAGAAACATGTTGCCCTCTACTCCCCTTGCCCTCAAACCATCAGTGAATACTTTCCTGTCCTGTAAGAATGCTCTTAGGTTCCTGTACTTAATTTGTTACTCTAATTTGTGGCAAGATGATTTAGCTGATAATGGGTTAATGTCAACTCCTGCTGTTGTATGAATGCATATTACATTTTAGTGATATTTTCAGTACCTTTAGTCAAAATCACAGGAATTTTAGACACAAGGTACTTGGTCTTAGAGATCTGAAAATTGGAACAGGGAAGCTTTATAGTAGCCTTTTAAATATCACATAAAACTTGGAATTGACTACAACCATAATATAACTGAAAAAAATCAATAAACTGGGGAGCAAGTGGATTAAAAAGGACCAGTTAAGATAAAGACATCACTTTGAATATTAATTTATATAAAAAAAGAAATAGTAATACCTTTTCTGTTTTGTCTATTGCTATTTGAACAGTGATCTCTCTCATTGGAAGACAATCGTGATGCATAATAGGGGACAGTGTTGAGTAGCTTACTCTCACTAAGAAGCTCAGCAGATCCCAAAAATCCTTGTTAAATCTTAAAGTTTTAAATGGTATATTTAATCCTAAACATAATGCTCAGAGAGTAAACCAGTTATATGATAAGTGGAAAGAAATATCCAGAGCTAAAAATCCCAACACAGCAAGTTTTTAAGCTATAAAACCATTATAGAATTACATCATTTTACTCATTTAAAATGAAGCCAAAAGAAGCATTAGGTAGCATGCATTAGAAATCAATAATTTATTGGTAAGGGAAATGTGGGACAAGATAGTTAACTGGATATTTTTCATATGTGGGACCTAAGATCTCTTGGTTTATTTCTAACTACTATTGAACATGGAAATCATTGCCTTCAAGACTCATAGAACCTTCTTTGAGGTCCATTTTATGCTATTTAATATTTGAGGGCATCACAGGTCTGAAATGTAATGGAACTTAAGTGATATAACAGCATGATGATACTTTTGCAGATTCATGAAGTCAGAAAGTTAAGTATAATTTCATTTCCATTATGTTATTTCACTGCTGAAGTTTCTAAACCATGAGCTTTCTGTTAATTTATATCACTTTTTGTGGTATCAAAGTAATGAAATGCAATTTTGAAGTAAATATATATATACATATATATATATATATTTATATATATGTGTGTGTGCATGTATACAAATTATACATATGTGACAAATATATGCATGTATGTATATGATATCTATGTGATAACACATAAATTAATAAGAGAAAGATATCTGAAGATAAATCAATAACTTGAGATTGGGTTTCCTGGTCTTATATTTATTTGTTATATGAGCTCTAGAAATCATATTTATTATTGAGAATTACATACTTGATGAGCACTTTTTATTCATTTTTTCTTATCATCCTTATTTTGTAGATGATTTCATTGCAACAGAGGGAGATCTTTAAACATATTAAAGGTTTCAGTGATTGTTGTGTCTAGTCAAAGTGTATTAATGGGAAGAGTACTAAAATTCCAGTTCAAATCTTGCCTCAGACATTTACTGACTTCAATACTTTAGGCAATACACTTAATTTTGTCACCCTCAGTTTTCTCAACTGCAAAATAGAAATAAGATTAACACCTACCTGCTATATTTATTGGGAGGATTAAATTAGTTAACTTGTATCAAGTGAATTGTTATGTAAATGTTAGCTGTTACAATTATTATTATTATATCTCCATTTTATATTTGGTCAGTTGCCTGACTTTTGTGAATTAGAGTAGAAAGGAAAGTATCATTGAAACCAGGAGCATGATGGACCATCTTTGCATTTATTTGCCTCATCCAGCAGTTGAAAAAATACATTAGTTGTTGTTTTTCTTATTATTCTCCACTATGCAGAGGGACTTAGAAATCTAAGAGAACACCGCATCGACAGTTTCTTAGAACAGAGAGGTTCTCTCTACAGTTATGGCAGCACTTAAATGGCCTGAAATTCAGTACAGGATATATTGGCTGGAAGAAAGGTTAAACCAGTGTAGCCTGACCAGAGGATTCTAGAGCAGCACAGGTATTTACTCCCATTCCTTTCACCCATATCTAAAACTCTACCATAACAGATGTAGAACAGGAAAATTAAACTAGGTCAGACATGCCCCAGTAACTCATCTTGATGGAACTGGGAAGGGAGATTCAATACTGCTGAATTGTTCCAGATAGATGAGCTATGAATTGGGACTTTTGAGCAACCTTTGTACCATATAATGTCAAACAATTAAGTGCTTTAAGTTAGCTGTATTTAGATGTTTCCAAATCCTTTACAAGGGTGATTTAAGCATGGTTGTGCAGGTCATTCATAACTATTTTGTTTTATTCTGAATATTTCACTGTTATCTTCATATATTTTGTGTCTGTGTTGAATGGTATACTCTGAACCATGGGGACCTGAGCTGATGGTGCCCAATTGCTTGTATCTAAGAACAGTACTGAGTGGACTTAGTGTATTGTAATGGAATAGCACTCTTGGAGGAATCCTCAAAAGCTTACTTGCTTTGGGGATGGAGCCAAGACGGTAGAGAAGACACATGTTTCTTTCTGACATTCTCCAGTGACACCCTACTAATTAGCAAACTCAGCCTCTGAATTAGTTCTAGACTGGTAGAATCCACAAACATTGGGAGTGCAGCAAATTACCTTCAGAAGATAATTTCGAAGATCTCCAGGAAAAGATCTGTTTCAGTTGGGCACAGAGGGAGGTGGCCAGGTGGACGACCCAAGCCCAGGCTGTGCAGACCCAGGACAGGGTACAAGCTCCCCAGGGCAGTTCAGAGCAGACTCCCTGCAGTGGAGACTCTATGGAGAAAACTCTTCCACAGTGCTGGCTACTCTGTCCTGGTTGCAAGCCAGTAGATCAGCAGAGAAAAGGTATAAGAAAGGAGGAGGAACTCTAAAGGGGGATGGATTCTAAAGAGGGATGGTTACTTGAGGCAAGTGGTGCTCATAAATTAAATACTGGGGTGGAGCGAAAGGGAAAAAGGAAAGAGAAAAGTATAATCTGGGGATAATAAGATGACAGGAAATACAGAATTAGTAGTTTAAATCATAAATATGAATAGGGTGAACTTTCCCATAAAACAGCAGACTGGATTGAAAGACTGGATTGAAACAATATGTTGTTTACAAGAAACATATTTAAAGCAGAGTGATACATACAGAGTAAAGGAAAAAGGCTGGAGCAGAATCTATTATGCTTCAGGTGAAGTAAAAAAAAAAAAAACAAAACAGGGGTAGCCATCTCATATCAAGCAAAAGCAAAATTTGATCTAATTAAAAGAGATAAGGAAGGAAACTATATCTTGCTAAAGGGTACCATGGGTAATGAATCAATATCAATACTAAATATATATTCACCAAGTGATATAGCATGGAAATTCCTAAAAAAATAAAGAGAGCTGCAAGAAGAAATAGACAGCAAAACTATAGTAATGGGAGATCTCAACCTTGCTCTCTCAGAAGTAGATTAATCAAATGAACAAATAAATAAGTTAAAGAGGCAAATAGAATACTAGAAAAGTTAGGTATGATAGATCTTTGGAGAAAACTGAATGGAGACAAAAAGGAGTACACTTTCTTTTCAGCATTTCATAGAACCTGTACAAAAATTGACCACATATTAGGACATAAAACCTCAACATCAAATGTAGAAAGGCAGAAATAGTAAATGCATTTTTTTCAGGTCATGATGCAATAAAATTATTTGCAATAAAAAGCCAGGGGAAAATAGACCAAAAATGTAATTGGAAACTAAAAAATCTCTTCCTTAAGAATGAATGGGTGAAATTGGAAATCATAGACGCAATTAATAATTTCACCCGAGAGAATGACAATAATGAGACAATATATCAAAATTTTTGGGATGCAGCCAAAGTAGTAATAAGAGGAAATTTTATATCTCTAGATACTTACTTGCATAAAATAGAGAAAGAGAGGATCAATGAACTGGGCTTGCAACAAAAAAAAAAGATAGAAAAAGAACATATTTTAAAAAAAACAGTCAAATACCAAACATGAAATTCTAAAAATAAAAGGAGAGATTAATAAAAATTGAAAGTAAAAAAACAAAACAAAACAAAACACAACTGAATTAATAAATAAAACTGAGTTGGTTATATGAAAAACACAACAAAATAGATAAACCTTTAGTAAATTCGATTAGAAAAAGGAAAGAGGAAAATAAAATTGTTGTTCTTAAAAATGAAAAGGGAGAACTTTCCACCAATGAAGAGGAAATTAAAGCAATAATTAGAAGTTACTTTGCCCAACTTTATGCCAATAAATCTGATAACCTAAGTGAAATGGAGGAATACCTACAAAAATGTAGATTTTCCTGATTAACAGAGGAGGAAGTAATTTGCTTAAATAGTCCTATTTCAGAAAAACAAATAGATCAAGCTATTAATCAACTCCTTAAGGAAAAATTCTGAGGACCAGATGGATTTACATGTGAATTCTACCATACAATAAAAAAAAAAAACAACACAATTAACTACAATATTATATAACATATTTGAAAAAAATAGGGAATGAAAAACTTCTACCAAACTCTTTTTATGACACAGACATGGTGCTGATAGTTAAACCAGGTAAGGTGAAAACACAGAAAGAAACTTATAGACCAATCTCCCTAATTAATATTGAGGCAAAAATCTTAAAGAAAATATTAGCAAAGAAATTACATAAAATCATTCCCAGGATAATGCTCATATACCATGAGCAAGTAGGGTTTATACAAGGAATCCAGGGCTGTTTCAACATTAGGAAAACTATTAGCATAATTTACTATATCAATAACCAAATTAACAAAAAAAATATGATTATCTCAATAGATGCAGAAAATCATTTAATAAAATCCACCATCCATTCCTATTAAAAACACTACAGAGTGTAGGAATAAATGGAATTTCCTTGAAATAATCAGTAGAATCTATTTAAAACCATCAGCAAGCATCATGTGTAATGGGGATAAACTAGAACTATTCCCAATAAGATCAGGGGTGAAACAAAGTTGCCAACTATTGCCATTTTATTCAATATTGTATTAGAAATGCTAGCTTTGGCAATAAGAGATGAAAAAGAGATTAATGGGATCAGAATAGGTAATGAGAAAACCAAATTATCACTCTTTGTGGAAAGTATAATGGTATGCTTAGAGAACCCCAAAAAATCATCTAAAATCTATTAGAAATAATCTCCAACTTCAGCAAAGTTGCAGGATACAAAATATATCCACATAAATCATCAGCATTTTTATACATCACCAACAAAATCCAACAGCAAGAGATACAAAGAGAAATCCATTTAAAATAACCATCATTAGCATAAAATATTTGGGAATCTATCTGCCAAGGGAAATTCAGGAACTATATGAACAAAAATATAAAATACTTTGCAAACAAATAAAGTCAGATCTAAATAAGAGGAAACATCAAATGCTCTTGGATAGATTGAGCAAATATAATAAAGATGATGATACTACCTAAACTAATCTATTTATTTAGTCCTATACCAATCAAACTCCCAAGTAACTATTTTACTAACCAAGAAAAATAATAATAAAATTCATCTGGAAGGACAAAAGGTCAAGAATTTCAAGGGAACTAATGAAAAAAACAATCAAATGATGGTAACCTAGTTGTATCAGATCTAAAACTATATTATAAAGCAGTGGTCATCAACAGGATGATTTCAGAAAGACCTGGAGAGACTTACACGAACTGATGCTGAGTGAAATGAGCAGGACCAGGAGATCATTATATACTTCAACAACAATACTATATGATGACCAGTTCTGATGGACCAGGCCATCCTCAGCAACGAGACCAACCAAATCATTTCTAATGGAGCAGTAATGAACTGAACTAGCTATACCCAGAAAAAGAACTCTGGGAGATGACTAAAAACCATTACATTGAATTCCCAATCCCTATATTTATGCACACCTGCATTTTTGATTTCCTTCACAAGCTAATTGTACAATATTTCAGAGTCTGATTCTTTTTGTACAGCAAAATAACGTTTTGGTCATGTATACTTATTGTGTATCTAATTTATATTTTAATATATTTAACATCTACTGGTCATCCTGCCATCTAGGGGAGGGGGTGGGGGGGTAAGAGGTAAAAAATTGGAACAAGAGGTTTGGCAATTGTTAATGCTGTAAAGTTACCCATGCATATATCCTGTAAATAAAAGGCTATTAAAAAATAAATAAATAAAGCAGTGGTCATCAAAAACCATTTGGTACTGGCTAAGAAACAGACTAGTTGATCAGTGGAATAGGTTAGGTTCACAGGAAAAAATAGTCAATAACTATAGCAATCTAGTGTATGACAAATTCAAAGACCCCAGTTTTGGGGATAAGAATTCACTGTTTGACAAAAACTGCTGGGAAAATTGAAAACTAGTGTGGCAGAAACTAGGCATTGACCCACACATAACATTGTATATCAAGATAACATCAAAATGGGTTTATGATCTAGGCATAAAGAATGATATTATAAATAAATTAGAAGAACATAGAATAGCTTACCTCTCAGACCTATGGAGGATAAAGGAATTTGTGACCAAAGAACTAGAGATCATTAATTATCACAAAATAGCTAATTTTTTATTATATTAAGTTAAAAAGTTTGTACAAAAGTACAAACAAAATTAATACAGACAAGATTAGAAGGGATGAAAAAAACTGACAAAATATTTTTATATTTAAAGGTTCTGATAAAGGCCTCATTTCCAAATATATAATTGACTCAAATTTATATGAAATCAACACATTCTCCAATTGATAAATGGTCAAAGGCTAACAAATAGTAAGTGCTTGAAAAATGTTTACTGATTAATTATTGATAGTTTGAAATAACATTTGTGTATGTATATATGCAAGTTAAAATGACTTTGCCAAATGTTTGTGGCAGCCTTTTTTGTAATGGCAAGAAACTGGAAACTGAGTAAATGTCCATCAGTTGGAGAATGGATAAATAAGTTATAGTATATCAATATTATGGAATATTATTGCTCTATAAAAAATGATCAGCAGCATGGTTTTATAGAGCCCTGGAGAGACTTACATGAACTGATGCCAAGTTAATTGAGCAGAACCAGGAGATCATTACATATGGTAACATTGCAAGATTATACAATGATCAGTTCTGAAGGACTTGGCTCTCTTCAAAATGAGATGATTCAGGCCAATTAAAACAGTCTTGTGATGAAGATAGCTGTCTGCAACCAGAGAGAGCACTGTTGGAACTGAGTGTGGATAATAGCATAATATTTTTATCCTTTTTTTGTTGTTAGCTTTTATTTTGTTTTCTTTCTCATTTTTTCTTTTGAGCTGATTTTTCTTGTGCAACATGATATTTGTGGAAATATATTTAGCATAATTGCACATGTTTAATATACATTGCATTACTTGCTATATAGGGGAGAAGGTGGGAAAAGGGAGGGAAAATTTTTGGAACGTAAAATTTTGTGAGGGTTAATGTTCTTTCCATTGTAGCTTCTGTTAGTTCCTATTTACTGAACAGTATATGCTGAAGAAAGTTCTAGAATAAAAGATTTATAGGTATATTTACTGGACCTGAATTTGAGATTTTTTTCAGGTGGGCTTGAAATTGGAAAAAAATATTAGCTACATAGAGAAGACAGTATAGACATGTGAAAAGGAAGCAGAAGCTGAAAAAACTTGTAAAAACATGTAGAGTTACCAAAACTCAATTAATTAATTGATGAAGAACTAGTGTGAAATAGGAGGAGAGAAGCTCCATGGAATGGGAGAATTGAGAGAAAGTTCCTTACATAAGCAAAGTCAGCCAGACCCAAGTGTTCTGAGAGATTGGATAGGAAGAGATTATAAAGGAGGAAATGGCATCATGTCACAAACTTCTAAATATGAACTATTCCTTTCCTTTGTCAAGACATTAATTAATTAGGCATCAGTAGACTGATTTTTAAATTACTCTCCTGGAAGGTGACAGAATTTTTGCGTAAGAGAATAAAAATTTTTTTCTACCTGTTTATTTTCCATGACATTTATCTTTATGTTTTGTCTTGTTAAAATGTTTTTATTTCCTATGGCTTGACATAAATATTGCATTGGCCACAGTCTCAATGATTGATGAACTTGAAAAGTGATAAAAGGTCCCACAATTATATATGAATCTCTAAATCTGGCCTCTGTAAATATTCAATATTTCTCATAATATACTTATAAAAATTGGTTGCTCCTTATATTTTAGTTTCCTTTAAGATCTATTAGGTCACTTGTTTAGAAAGAGTTAAGAAAGGGAAATTTTAAAACAAATGACAAAGTGCTCTGTCTTTGTGTCAGGGACAAGTAATAATTATCTTATTTCAAAATGCACAGAAAGAGATACTTCTCTGATCTCTAGATAATTAGGGATCATGAAATATTGATTTTACAAAAGAAGGTTTTCAATGTAAAATTATGAAGAAAAAAGTACTTAAAGAAGTAGAAAGCAATTTTAATGTACATTACTAGATAAAGTATGAAATAATTTTAATGGAAAATAAAAGCTGATCATTTTGACTTGCACATTAAATATCAGGTTCTTCATAAAGACAGAACTGAACTTTATAAGTAAAAAGCAGATGCTTACGATGAAAGTAATGATGATGAGGATCTCCAGATGATATATCATCCACTAAGAGAGAAAGAAAGAAGAAAATGAACAGTGGTAGTTGAGGAGTATTGAATTAGCTGTTTCTTAAATTGACAATACAAATAGAAAGGTCTGCTGTCTTCCTGAACTACATATCTAGGATGTGACAGAACATATGGCTAGATTTGTCAGATCTGATGACCACTAACTACATCTGGTTATTTAAGTGGTTACAAATGATACTTCCAGAAGAACTTTGGAAAGCATTGCTAGGGATTATTAGACCTGGACAAGAAACCAAAGACCTTAGGGGCACAGGTGGTATTGTCATCACTGCTAGCCATCAAAGAAATGAAATATCATATTTGGGAAATGAATCCCTAGTTAAGAAAATGGTCTGGAAGCATTATTTGGATTGATGGAGCACAGATTAAAATGTTTGAATGATGGGCTTGTCTCCAAATTTCAGTTATGTCAAGAAGGATTAGACAAAATGTGTTTCCCTTTACTTTTAAATCTGATCAAATTTTGTATTTAAAAGGAATATGTAATGAAAAAAGTGCTTTCATATATATCAAACTTTATTTGACAGAGATAACTTGTATTTAAGAAAGAATAATATATAGAGATAACCAGAAATTCATCAGAGGAAAACAAAAAACAAGAAATGCAAACACTGAAAAAAGCCCACATGCTTAAATGTTTACATAAAAATGCACAAAATGTAGGCAATGTGAAAAAACGAATTAGAGGTTTATGTACAAAGAGACAAAGTGGGTGTCATAGATATTACCAAAAAAAAGAAAATGAATAAGAATAAAGGGGAAAAGGTAAATGAAAGGCATCAAGATATTGCATAAGACTGATGAGCAATTTAAGTATTTAAGAGCTCATCTCTGATTCTCTATTTACTCAAATTAGAGAAGCTTATAATAAGTGGGACAGAGAATGATAATTTTATCCTTCAAAAGGAAAATGACCAATGAGGAAAAACCTGAATTTAAACCACATAAATGAAAAAAATTGTTTGTAAAATAAAAATGATCTAAACCTTGACAAGAAATGACCCTTTCATCTAAGAATTTGCAATGGAAAATGAAAAGAAAGTTGGGTATGGTTTGATATGTGTCACAGACTTTTAGATAACAAATTCCGAAGGATTTGGAAAAAGAATAATTAGGAATAATAAACTATGGTTCCATAGGAGAAGTTATTGTGAATTGAGAGTGGAAGCTCTTTAGAGAATAATACTGAAAAAAAAAACAAATAAAAAATAATTATTCTAGAAGATCAGTGTTGAAGCATGTCTCTAGCCTTATGACAGAGTGGTGATGGATTTGATATAGAATAAGACATATATTAATATGTAGATGCATGTAGACATATGTGTGTAATCTGTAAATGCCCAATGTGGGCATTTATTTTGCCTGCATACACGTATACTCCCATCTCTATATATGTATGTATGTGTATCAGAAATCAATGTTTTTCTTTTTCACTTTTTTTCTTTTTTTCTTTTTTTTTTCAATTAAGAGGTAGGGGTGAAGTTTGGGAAAGTGCTGAGAACAGTATAGCAAAAGAAAAAAAATGAAGTCATTGAAGAATTTTTTTTAATATACAAATAAAATTCAAAAGGATTCACAGATCCATAGGATGACTTTGAAAGGCATACTTTTTTTTTTTTTTTTTTTTTTTTTGCTGAGGTATTTGGACTTAAGCAACTTGCCTAAGGTCACACAACTAGGAAGAATTAAATGTCTGAGGGCAGATTTGAATTCAGGTCCTCCTGACTTCAGGGCTGCTAAGCTATCTATTCTACAATCTAGCTGCCCCTATACCTTATATTTATTAAGCAAATCATCCCCAAAGTTTTAATGCAGCCTTAAGCTTTAATAACTTTAAAAGTATAATGTAACAAATTTACAGAAAATTTTAAAAGTAATTAAACCACTATGTCTTATTATAATTCATACATTACTGTAGTTAATTTTTAAACATTCTAAAATTTTTCAGTTCTTGCTTAGTAGGTTATCTGTGATGTTATCAAAAAAATATTTCAGGCAATCATGCTTTGATGCATATATGACAATTCTGATGTGACCTCACAAGAACAACTCTAATGGAAGTTGGTTGACTGATCAATGTGTACAAAAAAGATAGCATTCTCTATGTATATAGCAGTATAAAAAATGTTATCCAGAAATTACCACATATTTTATGCTAAAAGACAAATTATCCTATCTTGTTAAAATTAAAGTGTTCAAAATTCACAAACTTAATAAAAGGCATTTCAATAATAAAACTTTCAACTGATTTTTGTAAATTTATAGCAATTGTATTTCTGAAGTTAATAAATAAATAAGAAAGAAGTCAAAGAGGTAAATAGAATACTAGATAAGTTAGATATGATAGATTTCTGAATGCAGATGACATTTTCTGTCCAAAATCCATTGAGATTGCTTTGGATCAGTGAACTACTGAGAAGAACCAAGACTTACAGAATTGATCATTATGCATTCTTGCTATTATTGTGTACAGTGTATTGCCTGTTCTGCTTGTTTCACTCAGCATCAGTTCATGTAAAATTTTCCAGGCCTTTCTACAATAAGTTTGTTCATCAATTTTTATAGAACAATAATATTACATTATCTTCATGTACCACAGCTTGTTCAGCTATTTCCCAATTGATGGACATCCATTTTTTTTTTCCAAATCGTTGCTGTTACAAAAATTTTTGCACAAGTGCGTCCTTTTCCCTCCTTTATGATTTCCTTTAAGATACAGATTCACTAGTGTCATTGCTGGGTCAAAAGAGTATGCACAGTTTGATATTCATTTGGGCATAGTTCCAAATAATTCTCCAGAATCACAACTCCACCAACAATGCATTAATTTTCTCACATTCCCTCTAACGTTTTTCATTCTCTTTTCTTGTCATCATAACCAATATGAGATGTGTGAAGTGGTACCTCAAAGTTGTTTTAATTTGAATTTCTCTAATCAATAGCAATTTAGAACATTTTTTCATATAACTGCAAATGGTTTAATTTTGTTATTTGTCTGTTCATATACTTTGACCATTTAGCAATTGGGGAATGATGAGTATTCTTATAAATTTGACACAGTTCTTTATATATTTAAGAAATGAGACCCTTATCAGAAATACTGGCTGTAAAATTTTTTTTCCCAGCTCTGTACTTATCTTTTAAATTTGTTTCTGTTGGTTTTGTTTGTGCAAAACTTTTTTAATCTAATGTAAACAAAATTGTCCATTTTATTTTTTGCAATTTCTTCTTTGGTTACAGATCCCTTCCTCTCCAAAGATCTGATAGGTAAATTATCATTTATTCCTCTAATTTGTTTATGATATCATCTTTTATGCCCAAATCATGTATCTATTTTGACCTTATTTTGGTATGGGGTGTGAGATGTAGGTCAATGCCCAGTTCCTGATATATTATTTTCCAATTTCCCCAGCAATTTTTGTCAAATAATGAATTCTTATTTCAGAAGCTGAAGTTTGACAGTTTATCAAATACTAGATTGCTATAGGCCTTGATTATTGTGTTGTATGTATCTAATCTATTCCATTGATCCACCACTCTTCTTCTTAGCCAGTGTCAAATGGTTTTGATTAATGATACTTTATAATATAATTTTAGATTTGGTACTGCTAAACCACCATCCTTTGTATTTTTGGTTCATTAATTCCCTTGATGTTTTTGAATTTTTATTCTTCCAGGTAAGCTTTGTTATTATTATTTCTAGTTCTCTAAAATAATGTTTAGAAGTTTGATTGTTATGGCACTAAATATGTAGATCAATTTAGGCAGAATTGTCATTTTTAATATATTAGCTCAACCTAGCCATGAACAATTGATATTTCCCAACTGTTTAGTTATGATTTTATTTGTGTGAGAAGTGTTTTGTAATCATATTCATAGAGTTCTTTGGTTTGTCTTGGCAGGTATACCCCCAAGTATTTTATTTTGTCTATAATAAATTAAATGAAATTTCTCTTTCAATCTCTTGCTGATTATATCAGTATCAGCATATCAATAATATATAGAAAAGATGATGATTTATTTAGAATGATTTTATATTCTGAAACTTTGCTCAAGCTATTAATTTTTTCCAGTAGGTTTTTGGATTATTTTTTAGTATTCTCTAAGTATATCATCATATCATCTACAAAGAGTGATAGTTTTCTTTCCTTTGACTATTCTAATTCCTTTAATTTCCTTTTCTTTCTTATTGGTAAAACCAACATTTCTAATACAATGTTGAATAATAGTGGTGACATTGAGCATCCTTGTTTCACCCCTGATCTTATTAGTCATGTGTCCAGCTTCTACAAATAATGCTTGGTGGAGGTATTAGGAAGATACTGCTTGTTAGTTTAAGGAAGTCTCCCTTTATCCCTATGCTCTTTAGTGTTTTAATTGAATGGGTGCTGTATATTGTCAAAAACTTTTTCTGCATCTATTGAAGTTATATTATTTCTATTGCTTTTGTTATATAGTTGAAGGTGGTAATAGTTTTCCTGAGATTGAACTAGCCCTACATTGCTGGTATAAATTATACTTAGTCATTGTATATTATTTTCCTGATAAATTGTTATAATCTCTTTGATATTACTTTATTTAAATTTTTTGCATCAATATTGATTAGGGAGATTGGTCTATAATTTTCTTCCTTTGTTTTGGCCCTTCCTAATTTAGGTATCAGTGTCATATTTGTGTCATAGAAGGAATTTGGCAGTACTCCTTTATCTATTTTTTTTCCAAATAATTTTCATAGTATTAGAATTAATTGTTCTTTAAATGTTAGGTATAATTCACTTGTGAATCCATCCGGCCTTGATGATGATACATCCCAGTGAGACTGACCTTTATTGAACTGTTTTCAGCCTATCTTAAGCTGGAAAGTGGTTTCATTCTGTCAGACTCTGTTCAGAGGCTAGGTATCCTGTGGTTTTCAAAAGAAACTGGGAGAGCTGGGTGAGCTTCCTGACTTTATTCAGCCATCTTGGCTCCACCACTGGAACTCCTCATTGATATTTTTAATAAAATGATCGTTTGTTTTTTTTTTTTTTGATTCATTCTTACTTTAAGTATAATGCATCTAATCTCCATTTACTTCTAAATCATTTTTATTGGCATTTAAATATATAATATTTATTTCACTATCATTAAATACCCCTTTGATATTTCCTTTTCACACATTTTGAGAATTGTATGATCTATTTTATTGCTGTTAAATCATTTTTAATTGTGTCTGACTCTTTTTGATCCCATTTGTGATTTTCCGGGCAAAGTGGTTTTCTACTTCCATCTCCTGAAATAAACAGCATTAAGTGGATTGACCAGGGTCACAGAGTTAGTAAATGTCTGAGACTGGATTTAATCCCACAAATATCAATCTTCCTGATTTTATTCCTGGTAACTCTATTTAATTTGCACCTAGCTTCCCTTGAAATGAAAGAAAGAACAGAGTATTTGAACGAATGACCATTTGTGGAGCACCTATTATATATCAGTCACTGTGTTAAGTGCTGATTATATTATTAATAAAAATACTTTTCATGCTCTACAAACAAAAGTAACTACACATACAAGAAGGCAGAAAATGTGTGAGGTTAAATGCAAATTTTAAGTGTAGCTTCCAATGATTTTGACATAAATCTCCTAATAAGCCTGATATCTTTGAACAATAAAGGCATGAATCTGCCAACAATTTTTATATGCCAGCTACTTTGTTGAGGAAATAATTCAAGAAAACAAGATAATTCTTCGATTCTAGAACTTTACAAAATCTAAGAATAGTGGGAAGTTGGGAGAGTTTCTCTTTTTGTTACTTTACCTATTTTGAATTTCACTTTAACAATATACATTTTATCAGATTTTGTTAAATCTCAGCCTCCACTGATGGCTGATAATTTCTTATTCCTATATTTTAATTTATTCTTCATAAGTTCTAACAGTGTTCTCTGGCACTGCCACTTTAACCAACTGTTTCTTTCCAAAATGTGGTTTTCCTTTATCAAATTTTGGCCTTTTACTAAAAGCTTTATTGCAAATACTATCTTTAACCCTTAAGTTGTCATCTTCTTGCCCCAGAATGTCTTTGGAAAGTACAGAGACATTAAGTATAACTTATTTGAATCTGTTTCATCAATTTAGAATGACAGTAAGAGTCATAGCAGTATAGTGGCTTGATCAAAATGATACATAGCAGAATAAGGATTGTCTTTTGGGTTATAATTCTTTATAATTTTCTTTATTTATCAGCAATGGGAAATTATAAAAAAATATTTTTAAAGCCTCCCCAACTTCATTTCTGGATTACTAAATTTTCAGATCTTTGCAAAGTATCAGAAACTAATAGACAATAATACTTCAGGTTGTAAGTAATGCAAAGTTCACTCCTTATTCAAGAATTTTCCTTTCAATTGACAGTGACTCTGGTTGTGTTTGAACTTGTAACATTCAGCATAGCATACAATTTTTAGTAAGCCCAGAATATGCTCATTTCCTCCCCCTAACACCCAGTAATATTTTGATAACTGATATTTTCCTGTCCAAAATAATATGCATTAATGGTTGCATTTGGTAGATGAAAAAAAGAAAACAAAGTAAACAATCTAAAAGAATGAGGTCCTGCTAGGACAAAGTTGAAACAGTGGAGCAGAAAAAACAAAGAAAAATCCTGAAGGTATTTTTGTTCTTACTTTGTGCCAGAGAGATGATATCCATAGATAGGAAGACTAAAGATTTGTCTGGGCCTGTGAAGCCATGCTAGGAATGCATAAACATTATATACAGTAAGGGAGAGGGACACGAAAAGAGAATGAAAGGAGAAAGAGAAAGGATAATGCCTTCTTTCTTCACCCTACCTTCTAGTATTAGGAGCTGTAGACCAAGACGAAGATTATGAGCACAGGGATAGCTACTAAAGGACATCTGCAACCCTACAATATACTTAGAAAATACACAAAGCTTTAGGGGATTTTACACAAAATAGTTATATTGAAAATAAGTTTTCCATTAAAGAAGTTGAGTCTGTCTCAATAGTCCACTTGGTGTCTTATTTCTTCCTTTTTCTTTTTGCATTCCAATTTTTATAAATTTGTTATATAGTTTAATATTTTTAATTAAGTTCTTTATGATCTCCATCCTTTCAACCCCTCTTCCATCTACTGAAAAGAAAAATATTATGATATCAACCTTACATGTGAATTTATGTAAATCGTGTTTTTATATTAGCCATTTTCCCAAAACAAAAAAATAAATTAAAAAGAGACAGAAAGAGACAGAATGAGAGAGAGACAGTATGCTGTGCATATATGAATTGTTTTTATTGATTGGATTAATTGATTCACAGTATAATATTGCCATTAGTGTGTATAATGATATGATTCTGTTTACTTGACTCTACACCAATTCATATAGGTCTTTCTATGCCCCCCCAAAAAAAACCATCTCCCTTAACATTTCTTGTAGCAAAATGGTATTTCATCCTAATCATATATGTAATTCCATTCTGTAATTTCCAATTCCTTGTCACTACACAAACAGCTGCTATAAAAGTTTTTGTACATATAAGTAATTTTTTCTTTTACCCAGATATATTTGGAATATAGAACTAGTGCTAGTGTTGTTTGATCAATAACATCTTTCTTGCTATATATTTTCTTTTATGTGAGCTAATCACCCCATCTCTCCTTTCCCCCTTCTCCCAGTGTGTCACTCTTTCCCACCCCTTTATTGTTTTCAGATTATTGCAACATAATCAGCTCACACCTATGTCAACTGTCTATGTAAATATTTTGTAATTGCCCAAGTAATGATAAAGTTCTGCTGAGTTAATTGTATCATCTCATATAGGAAGGTATGCAGTTTGATTTTATTGATTCCCTTATGATTACTTTTTCATGTTTACTTTTTTATGCTTCTCTTGAGTCTTATATTGGAACATTACATTTTCTCCACAGCAACTAAAATTATTTTTTTTTTTTCTGAAGCACAGTTTTAGGCATGTCATTCCTCTATTCAATTACTTATATGAGCTCTTTGTTGTTTTTTATTTTCATAAATAGATATAAAGTCTATTTTGCTTTTAAAGTCTTTCACATCCTGGCCCCAGCCTTGTTAAACATTAGTCTGCTATTCCTCATATACAATACTCTTTTCTGATCTCTATGACTTTGTACCAATTCTATGTCTGCATCTCTGTTTTCTTTAAAATTAATTCAAATACCACTTTCTATATGAAGACATTCTTGATCTCCAGTTGTCAGTATGCTTCTCATAATGCTTCCACTTCAAAAATATTGTTCCCCCTAAAAAAAATCAAGTTTTCAAAAGGGGCAAAGTGGTTTATTGGTTAGAGAGCAGACCATGGAGTTAAGGTTCAAGTGCTATCACTACCACATATTTGACTAGGTGTCCTTCAGCAAATAACTTAATCTTTAAGAATTGTAGGCAAATCCCTCAGTTGTAGAGAAGGTGATGGAAGAGGTAGTTTCTTCAGCAGAATTCTATTTAACCAGTGAAATCAAAGATTTGGTAACGTTTGTATGTCTTTATATCTAACCTCTGGTGTAGATTCATTCTCCCAAAACCTTATGGATTCCAGAATTAAGATATAAGCAAATTGTGAACTAAGATGATTTCTGAATGATCTTAAGTGGATATGTATATCATCTACTTTGGTGTGTACTATCAATCATATCAACTAAGAAGTTATCATGAATTAACTTTTACAAGGGGAGATTTAATGAAAAGATACAGTAATAAAACAGTTACAAAAACTTCTTAAGCCAAGATTACATTCTCATACCTAAATACCTGGGAAGAATAGTTTCAGATTAGCTTGAAAGATGAAACCCTAGTGTATTATGTATCTATGTATTCATTCTTCTAAGATTAGAAACTAATAAATCCTAAAGAAATGGATTTCATGTTTTCAAGAATTGGTGGCTGGCTGGGGGGATAAGAAAGGGAGTTTCTTTCCATCCCCCATGAAGAGCATCACAGCGGTTCTAACCCACCCTATAGCAGCCAGGAAAGAGAATGAAAAATAATCCATTTTAGCCTTTGTTATGTGTACTCAGTTCCAGTTAATCATTTACTGACTCATCAGTCCTTCTGGGTCCTCAGCTACCCAGAATAGTCACCATTACATAGGACTGTTATTGTGTCATGTTGAAACAGCTTCTAAAATTCCATGTGTTGGATTTGAAGCAAGCAGAGAATATTGCATATGTTCTATATTATTCAACAGTAAGAACAAATCCAAACATACTCAGAGGAAAAGGCCCACATTCATTTAATTACACTTACATATGCACATCTTGTCTTTCCAGATAGAATGTAAGATCCTTTAGAATAGGGACTTTTTCTTTTTTGTCTTTGTATATTCAGTGCCTAGCCACATATAACAAATAGTAGGAATTAAATAAATGATTTTTAATTGTTCCAACTTTTTCTATGACAGTGCCCCAAATTATTCACTCCATCTGACTATGAAAACACTCAATGAAAAAAGAACCAAAGGAAGGCCAGATGTAGAATGAATAATTTTGAATTAATGTTATATAACAATGAAGGGAAAGACTGAATGATGATGGTTAACATGAAGAGGAGAAGAAAGAATTAGAGCTGAAGAACTGTAGAAGGCTCCGTAAATCAGTCAATAAGCATTTGTTAAATACTTCCTATGAACCAGGTGTCATAATATACACTGGGGATACAAAAGCAAGGTATTCTCTGCCCTCAATGAGATACATTCTAAAAAGGAAAGGCAACACATAGAAGGAAAGTGAAAAATAGTTTGATGGGAGGTAACTATCAAGGGAGCAGGATCGAACAGTTTAGATTGCAGTCTGGTGAGAAATGAAGATCTGCCTATTTGGAGCCACTTCCTTACATACAAGGTTCTCAGAGAAGCTATTAAATTTGAGGGAGGGGTAATAGTGAAATTAAAATTCTTGAACTGAAGTGACCTAAAAGATCAGGTCCAAGTATTCTGTGACATAATGGAGGAATCTAGATGGCACTATGGTAAGAAGTGATAAGTAGAGTTGATCTACTGGATTTTGAAGGATAAAGTAAGAGCAATGGGGAATATTTTCAGAGATTTTTTTTTTTTGTTATTTTTGTTTAAGAATTGACTCAATGAAAAAATTACAAAACACAAAGGTATTGAAAAATGAAATGATTTTTTTTCAGAAGTAGTAGTTCCCCTTGGTCTTGAAGTCTTTTTTTTTTTTATTTAAAGCTTTTTATTTTAAAAACAAAAGCATGGATAATTTTTAAACATTGACCCTTATGTAGCATTGTATTTCAGATTTTCCCTTCCTCTCCCCCACACCCTCCCATAGATGGGGAGCAATCCAATATATGTTATACATTACAATATATGTTAAATCTAATATGTGTAAATATATATATATACATATATACAGTTATCTTGCTACAAAAGAAAAATTAGATCAAAAAGGAAAGAAAATGAGTAAGAAAACAAAATGCAAGTGAACAACAAAAAGTGAGAATGTTATGTTGTGATCCACATTCAATTCCCACAATCCTCTCTCTGTGTGTAGATGGCTCTCTTGATCACAAGATCATTGGAAATGGCATACATACATCATCTCATTGTTGGAAGGAGCAACATTCATCAGAAAAGATGGTCTTATAATATTGATGTTGCTGTGCACAATAATCTCCTGGTGCTGCTCAGTTCACTTAACATCAGTTTATGTATGTCTCCCCAGGCTTTACTAATATCATCCTCCTGATCATTTCTTAGAGAAAAATAATATACCATAACATTCATACACCATAACTTGTTCAGCTATTCTCCAACTGATGGGCATCCACTCAGTTTGTAATTGCTTGCCACTATGAAAAAGGCTGCCACAAATATTTTTGCACATATTGGTCCCTTTCCTTCCTTTAAGTACCCTTTGAACTAAAGAAACACTGCTAGATCAAACACTATGCACAATTTGGTAACTTTTTGAGCATAATTCCAAACTGATCTCCAAATTGCTGTATCCATTCACAGTTCCACCAACAGTATTCTACTGTCGCAGTTTTCCCACATCCACTCCAAATTTCATTATTATCTTTTGATGTTATCTTAGGCAATCTGAGAGGTAGGTAGTGGTATCTCAGAGTTGTCTTAAATTGCATTTCTCTGATTAATAGCACCTTTTCGTATGATTGGAAATGGTTTTAATTTCTTCATCTGAAAATTGTCTGTTCATATCCTTTGACCATTTAACAATTGAAGAATGGCTAGTATTATTATAAATTTGAGTCAATTTTCTATATATTTTATAAATGAGGCATTTATCAGAACCCTGAAATGTAAAAATGTTTTCCCAATTTATTACTTCCCTTGTAATCTTATCTGAATTAGTTTTGCTTGTACAAAATCTTTTTTAATTTCATATAATTAAAAGTATCTATTTAGTGATAATTAATGATCTTTAATTCTTATTTTTTTTTCAAGCCATTCTCCAATTGAAAAATGGTCAAAGGATATGAACAGACAATTCTCAGATGAAGAAATTGAAACTATTTCTAGTCATATGAAAAGATGCTCCAAGTCATTATTAATCAGAGAAATGCAAATTAAGACAACTCTAAGATACCACTACACACCTGTCAGATGGGCTAAGATGATAGGAAAAAATAATGATGATTGTTGGAGGGGATGCGGGAAAACTGGGACATTGATGTATTGTTGGTGGAGTTGTGAACGAATCCAACCATTCTGGAGAGTAGTTTGGAACTATGCTCAAAAAGTTATCCAACTGTGCATACCCTTTGATCCAGCAGTGTTACTACTGGGCTTATATCCCAAAGAGATTATAAAGAAGGGAAAGGGACCTGTATGTGCACGAATGTTTGTGGTAGCCCTTTTTGTAGTGGCTAGAAACTGGAAACTGAATGGATGCCCATCAATTGGAGAATGGCTGAATAAATTGTGGTATATAAATATTATGGAATATTACTGTTCTGTAAGAAATAACCAACAGGATGATTTCAGAAAGGCCTGGAGAGACTTACACGAACTGATGCTGAGTGAAATGAGCAGGACCAGGAGATTATTATATACTTCAACAACAATACTATATGATGACCAGTTCTGATGGACCTGGCCATCCTCAGCAATGAGATCAACCAAATCATTTCCAATGGAGCAGTAATGAACTGAACCAGCTACACCCAGAGAAAGAACTCTGGGAAATGACTAAAAACCATTACATTGAATTCCCAATCCCTATATTTATGCCCACCTGCATTTTGGATTTCCTTCACAAGCTAATTGTACAATATTTCAGAGTCTGATTCTTTTTGTACAGCAAAATAACGGTTTGGTCATGTATACTTATTGTGTATCTAATTTATATTTTAATATATTTAACATCTACTGGTCATCCTGCCATCTGGGGGAGAGAATGGGGGGTAAGAGATGAAAAATTGGAACAAGAGGGTTGGCAATTGTTAATGCTGTAAAGTTACCCATACATATAATCTGTAAATTAAAGGCTATTAAATAAAAAAATAAAAAATAAATAAAAATAAAAAAATCTTATTTTTTTTTCACAAATTCCTTCCTTCTCCACAGATTTGAGAGGTAGACTATTCTATATTCTTCTAATTTGTTTAAAATATCACATTTTATGTCTAAATCAAGAACCCATTTTGAACTTCTCTGTGGTGTGAGGTGTGGGTCAATGACTAGTTTCTTCCATACTAGTTTCCAATTTTCCCAAAAGTTTTTGTCAAATAGTGAGTTATTATCCCAAATGTTGGAGTCTTTGAGTTTGTCAAACACTAGATTGCTATAATTATCAACTATTTTTTCTTTTGATACAAACATATTCCACTGATCGATTATTCTATTTCTTAGCCAGTACCAAATGGTTTTGATAACTGTTGCTTTATAATATAGTTTTAGTTCTGGCACAGCTAGGACACTTTTGTTCGCATATTGTTTCATTAATTCCCTTGAAATTCTTAATCTTTTCTTCTTCCAGTTGAACTTTGTTATTATTTTTTCTTGGTATGTAAGATACATATTTGGGGATTTGATTGTTATGGCATTAAATAAGTAGATTAATTTAGATAGTATTGTCATTTTTATTATATTCATTTGGCCTACCCATGAACACTTGATATTTTTCCACCTCATTAAATCTGACTTTATTTGTGTAGAAAGTATTTTGAAGTTGTGTTCATATAGTTTCTGACTTTCCCTTGGCAGATTGATGCCCAAATATTTTATACTATCAAAAGTTATTTTAAATGGAATGTCTTTTTGTATATCTTATTGCTGGACTTGTTGGTAATATCTAAACATGCTGGACTTAAGTGGATTTATTTTGTATACTGCAATTTTGCTAAAGTTGTAAATTGTTTCTATTAGTTTCTTAGTTGATTCTCTAGGGTTCTATAAGTATACCATCATATCTGCAAAGAGTGATAATTTGATTTTCTCATTACTTACTATAATTCCTTTAATCTTTTTTCTTTTCTTTTCTTATTACCAAAGCCAATAGTTTTAATACCATATTGAATAGTAATTGTGATAGTGGGCAACCTTGGTTTACCCCTGATCTTATTGGGAATGATTCTAGCTTATTCCAATTACATATGAGGCTTACTAATGGTTGTTAATGAATGATCCTGATCATTTTAAGGAAAAGTCCATTTATTCCTATAATCTCTAGTGTTTTTAATAGGAATGGGTGTTGGATTTTATCAAATACTTATTCTGCATCTTTTGAGATAGTCATATGATTTTTGTTAGATTTGTTATTGATGTAGTCAATTATGCTAATAATTTTTTCTAATATTGAACCAGCTCTGCATTCCTGGTATAAATACTAGTTTGTCATAGTGCATTGTCCTGGGGATGACTTTCTGTAATCTCATTGCTAATATTTTATTAAAGATTTTTGCCTCAATATTCATTAGGGAAATTGGTCTATAATTTTTTTTTTTGTCTGTTTCCACCCTACCTGGTTTAACTATCAGTAGCATGTCTGTGTTATAAAAGGAATTTGGTAGGACTCTTTCTTTCCCCATTTTTTCAAATATTTTATACAGTCCTGGAATTAATTGTTCCTTAAATGTTTGGTAGAATTCACATGTAAATCCATCTGGTCCTGGGCATTTTTTCTTAGGGAGTTGATTAATAGCACGTTTTATTTTTTTTTTTTTTTCTAAAATGGGACTATTTAAGTGATTTATTTCCTCTTATGTTAAACCGGGCAATCTCTCTATATTTAGGTATTCCTTCAATTCACTTAGATTATCAAATTTATTTTCATATATTTAAGCAAAATAACTCCTAATTATTGCTCTAATTTCCTCTTCATTGGTGGACATTTCTCCCTTTTTATTTTTGAGACTAAAATTTTATTTTTCTCTTTCCTTTTTATAATCAAATTAACTAAACATGTATCTATTTTCTTGTTTTTTTCATAAAACCAACTCTTAGTTTTATTTATTAATTCAATAGTTATTTTACTTTCAATTTAATTAATCTCTTTTATTTTCAGAATGTCAAATTTGGTATTTAATTGAAGGTTTTTAATTTGTTCTCTTTCTAGCTTTTTCATTTGCATGACCAATTTGCTGATCTTTTCTTTCTCTATTTTATGCAAGTAAGTATCTAGAGCTATAAAATTTCCTCTAACAGCCACTTTGGCTGCATCCCACAATTTTTTGTATGTTGTTTCATTATTGTTGTTCTCTTACATGAAGTTGTTTATTGTGTCTATGATTTGTTGTTTCATTATTTTGGATTAGATTATTTAATTTCCAATTAATTATGGTTATGATTTTCTCCTGGCCTTACATTGCATGTAATTTTTATTGTATCATGATCTGAAAATAAAATGCATTTACCATTTCTGCCTTTCTGCCTTTGATTTTTGAGTTTCTTATGCCCTAATACATGGTCAATTTTTGTATAAGTTCCATGAACCACCAAGAAAAAAAAGTTAAATTATTTTTCTGTCTCCATTCAATTTTCTCCAAAAGTCCACCATACGTAACTTTTCTGTTTACCTCCTTAATGTCTTTCTTATTTATTTTGTGATTTGATTTATCTAGTTCTGAGAGACCAAGATTGAGATTCCCCACTAATATAGTTTTGCTGTCTATTTCTTCTTGCATTTCTCTAAACTTCTCCTCCAGGAATTTGGATGTTATAGCACTTGGTACATATATGTTTAATGTTGAGATTGCTTCATTATCTATAGTACCATTTAGTAAATTATAGTTTCCTTCCTTATCTCTTTTAAATAGATCTATTTTTGCTTTTATTTGTTCTGAGATCAGAATTTCTACCCCTGTTTTTTTTTTTTTTTTTTTTTTTACTCCTCCTGAAGCATAATAGATTCTGCTCCAGCCCTTTACCTTCATTCTGTATGTACCACTCTGCTTAAAATGTGTTTCTTGTAAGCAGCATATTGCAGGATTCTAGCTTCCATTTTATGAGAGAGTTCATCACATTCACATTCACAGTTAAAATAACTAATTCTGTATTTCCTGCCATCTTATTTACCCTATGTTATGCCTTTCCCTTTCCTTTCCCCCTTTCCTCCTTCCCAATAAATTTTGTTTTTGATGATCACTTCCCTCAAGCAGCTATCCCTCATTAGAGCTGTTCCCCCCCCCCCGCCCTTTTTTGTTAGGGGAAATAGAATCCTAATGCTATTGTTTTCCCTTCTATTAGTTTTCCCCTTTCTTTCTCCCTTTTCTCTCCCACTTTCCTATAAAGTGAGACAAGTATCTCTGAAGTCACATATCTCGAATATTTTTTCTTTGAGCCAAATCTGATAAAAGTAAAATTCACACAAATTCTCACCTCCCTCTCCTTTTACTAAATTAAAATAGGTCTTCTTTGTCTTTTTCTGAGATACAATTTCCCTCCTAATTTTTCCTCTTTTTCCAGTATAATCCATTTTCCACCCCTAGTTCCTTTTTCATATTATCATAATAAAATCAAAGGCCCACACTCTTTCAGTATACACATAAGAGAAATATAGTTCTTACAAGTCCTTTCCTTTTTACCATTTTCTGCTTTTCTTGAATTTTGTGTTTAGAGATCAGTTTTTTTTTTTTGTTCAGTTCTGTTCTTTTAATTAGAAATAAATGAAATTCACATATATCCTTGAATGTCCATCCTCTTCCCTGAAAGATACTGCTCATATACCTGGATAGCTTATTCTTGGCTGTAATCCAGGTTCCTTTGCCTGTTGGGATATCAGATTTCAGACCTTTCAATCCTTTAAGGTAGAAACTTCTAGGTCTTTTGTAATCCTAATTGTGGCTCCTCAGTATTTAAATTGTTCCTTTCTGGCTCTTGCCAATATCTTTTCCTTGGTGAAGTAGTTCTGAAATTTAGCCACAATTGCTATTTTACTTTGGGATGTCTTTCAGGAGGTGAATGGTTAATTCTTTCAAGGGCTATTTTATCTTCTGATTCTAAAGCATTGGGGCAGTTCTCTCTGATGATTTCCTGAAAAATAGTATCTAGGCTCTTTTTTTCATCATGGTTTTCAGGGAGTCCAATAATCCTTAGGTTGTCTCTCCTAGATCTATTTTCCAGGTCAATTGTTTTTCCTTGTAGGTATTTGATATTTTTCTCTATTTTTTCTTTCTTTCTTTCTTTCTTTCTTTTTTTGTTTTGTTTGACTGATTCTTGAAATCTTATTGAGTCATTCACTTTCATTTGTTCAATTCTAATTTTTAATGTATTATTTCCTCCAGTTACCTTTTTTAGCTCCTTTTTATACTTGGCCAATTGTTCATAGATTTTTTTTCTATTTCACAAATTCTGTTTTTCTATGAATTGCTATCTTTTTCATATCTATTTTGTAAGGAGTTAATATGCTTTTTCCATTTCATTAAATCGATTTTGTAGGGAGCTATATGCTTTTCCTAGCCCTTCTTGGAAAGATCTCATTTCCTTTCCCCATTTTCTCCTAATTCTCTTTTAACATTCTTTATGAAATCTTCCAAGAAAGCCTTGTGAAATAAAGACCAACTCATCTTTCCCACTGGGTCTCCATTTGTAGTTGATTTTCCTTTAAGAACCTCAGGATTTAAGGTCTGTTCTCTCTCTCCATAAAAGCTGTCTATGATGAGAGTTCTTTTTGGTTTTCTACTCATTTTTCTAAGTCTTGATGTCTGATCTTACTTCAAAGGAGTAACAACTGCTTCAGTTTGCCCTGGAGCAGTTCTGATGATTGACTTCTGGTGCTGGATGATCATAGCTAAGTCCCATGTTCTTCCAGGGTTTAGTGGTTTACAATTTCCCTTTTGTGGCAAATCAGCTAGATTACCCACTTGCAACCAGGACAGAGTAGCCTAAGAGGTTCACAGAAGATTCTCAGGTGCGTGGAAGCTATAATGCTCTGACTTTCTGTCCCAGATCCTGCCCCCAGCTCCCTGTGCTGCAGTCTGGGCTCAAAAAACAGACCCCTTGCCAATTTAAAACAGACCTGTCTCAAGTTCTTCCAAGATATCTTCTGGAAATTTGTTGCATTGCTAATATTTGTGGCTTTAGAGGCTTAATTTACTTTACTTTAATTTAATTTAGAGGCTTAATCTACTGTTGGTTTGAGAGAAGGTCAGAGGAGATCACAGAAAGTCATGTCTGTTCTCCACCATCTTTGCTCTGTACCCCTTCCTTGAAGTCTTGAAGCAAAAGTTGAATATTTTACATTCAACAGCTATATTTTAGAACACATGGCTTTTACTTTTTTTTTTTTTTTTTTTTTTTTACTTTCTGAGGATTTATAATTCCATTTCTCTATAAAAAACAAATACTAATATGTTCACAGAAAGAAAGAATAATTATCATAAATTCTAAAGTCCTATTCTTAAACAAAAATATTTATTTAATCAAGAATTTTTGCTTTGAAGATTTATTCCATCATTCAAAAAATTTATTTTTCTTAGGTAACTAGAACTGTTAAAAAAAACTCAAACATACAGGTGACATTCAAATGAAATTCCCTTTTTAACAAATTTTAATCAAGATGTAAATTCTTAATAAAAAAAAAGCCTTTATAATAATATTAAAGGATATAATTCATTAATCTAGAATAATGGAAAAAAAAACACTGAAGTAGGTACAGGAAAACTATGTCCTAGTATCAACTACTCTAATTACTAAATATACAATATTGGGCCAGCAACTTCACTAAACATTAGTTTATTCATTTGCATATGCTTAATTGTGTTTCTTAAAATTATATACTTATTATAGTTTTTTAATAATGAAATATATGGAATAGCTATGGTGAAACTATCTGAAAACCACAAATGTTAGACAGTATATTAATGGTAAATATTATTGGTAAGACAGTTTAATTTCTTAAACTTTAATGAATGAATGTGTGGGTGTATTATTCACATACACATTGAAAATATCATTTAATCTTAAGATCCAGTATTTCATTCATTAATTATTTTATTTAAATAATGAAATTGGATATCAGATGTTATATTAGAAAAGCTACAGTGCTTTAATTGGGCAGATATCTTCTGTAAATGTGAACTCAAGAGAATATCAAATAAATTTTTTAAAAAATCTAATGCACTTTCCATATTTAAGAGCTATGTTAATAATGACAATAATAAATTGCCTTGAATAAAATTTTATAATGAAATTATGAGGTAGTTTAATAATGCTCCAAATATTTTAATTCATTGGTTAATTGTCACAATTCCTGGGGCGTCAATGAGCTCTTTTTTCCAACCTTTTTGGAGATGAGGAAACTGAGAAGTTAAGGGACTCTCAAAGGATACATAGGAAACTTAAGATCAGGTTTATAGAGTCTTTCTTTCATACCATTTGGCCAAGTTGCCTTATGAAGCAGTCTGTTTCTTATAAAATGTGTTTTATATTAGATTTCAGAAAACACATTAAAAAAAAGAAGAATAAGAAAAGATAATTAGATACAGAAAGTTAAGCTCAACCAATGTTAAGATTTTAAAACAAAAATCTCTAAAAGAATCTAGGAATTTAAAAGTTTTAAGAACTTTTTTAGCTTTTTAAGAAAAACAAGCATTTCAGTTCAAGCTAGGTTTCCTGAATTCTGAGATTTATGGCTCAGAACTTTACTACTTTATATCATATCATAAGAATAAATTAAATAATGTTTTGCTTCTCTTCACCATTGCAAACACTCTTAGTGTAACAAAATGTGAAAGAAAACTGAAGAAGGGCTCTGAACATTAGGACATTGATATCATCAGTGCTGCCATCATCAAGCATCTAAGAAATAGACCAAAACCAATGGACATTACAGATATCACATGAAAGTTATACTGAGGGATCACAAGTTGTTTGTCTTAGATCTCTTACTTCATTTGTCCACAAGTGCTGAATTCATTTTAATAACTGGATTGATCCAAATAGATTATAAAATAATTTAGTTCAAGTTTTTTTTGTTGTTGTTTTTGTTGTTGTTCTTTGTTTGTTTTGTTCCCACCTCTCTCACCAATAGACATGGCAATCCCAAATTTTCTTTATTATGCTATGATTTACTACTTCTTCCTTTTACTTTTGTAGGGAGGTGACTTACCTGAACTTTGTTTATATTCGTGCATGTATTTTGACTCCCTGATAGAATTAAAATTCCTTGAGAACATTTTTTTTTTCTTTTTGGCCTTGATATTTCAGATATCTGGCACATAGTAGGCATGTAAAAACATTTATAGATTGATTGATTAATTGTATTAATTTTTTAATTGTTCCAAAATATGGAGATCAGTCCTTCAACAATTAGACAATTCTATCTGTGTATAATTTTTGTCATTCTCTGCCCTAAAAAAATTGATGATCCATTTTAAACGTCTCTTTTTTCAAACTTTCTGATCCTCTAATCATAGTATTTATATAATTTAGTCAGAATAGGTACCACTCTGCCTACTTATCTGGAAAGTATTAGTTCTCAGAACAGTGTATGTGAGTGTGTGTGTGTGTGTGTGTGTCTGGGAGGCAGGTACCAAATGGGACTGATAGGGATATCAATATCAATAACATGATTTTATCCATATAGGTAACTCCCAAAATGCAAAGCAGCAATTATCTGTTACTGGTAGTCTTCACAGTGTCCTGGGATTATTAGCATGTTAAGTGACTTCAAATTTGAACTCTCTTATCTTTAAATCCAAACTCTGTCACTACTTTCATGACCTTGGGTAGGTAAGATAATTTCTCTGAACCTCAGTTTCCTTACCTACAAAATGATGAGTTTGCATGGAATGGCTTGTTGGTTCCCTTCCAACTCTCAATATATGAGCTTTTGTTTTGTCTAGGGTTACACATACAGTATATCAGAAATTATAAATTAAACTAATCCAGTTATCAAGGTTTCCAAAATTTGTTCTGTTCTCTAGTTCTAAGAAAATTAGATGAATTTCAAATAGCCACACCACTTCAAAGAGAGCAATCAGAAAGAAAGTGATAATTAGGATAATGGGGGTCACAGACTCTAATTTTGGATAATCTGTCCACCAAATTGAAAGAAAGAAGATCCATATAATTTGAACTCAATGAGTATTACATCTAAGAGAATCAGTTTAATATCTTACCTTTTTTTTTTGTTTGATGTGAAAGTTCTTGTAAAATCTGATAAAATTCATAGATTTTTTTGGGGGGGGGTAATTGAGTTAAGGAAATATATAAATAGTATATTAAAGGCTGAATACCTATTTTAGTTAGATTGTCCATACTCACCTTGTGCATCTATGTGGTGTGATGTTCAGCACCAAAATGATGTTGGTGATGAAGGCACCAGATGACAGTAGGCACCAAAAGTTGAGGTTTGGTCATGTGAAGAATTATCAATAGTCATTTTCTTTGTCAAAAGTTAGATGTTTTGGGGGAGGAGGTTACAGACAAAATGAAGGTATACAATAGACTCTAGGAATGGTAAATATGAAATAGAATAGGAGAACATATGAAAGGCAAGTTCCTCAGTGAAGCTCACAATTAATCAGTGGAAAGGGAGCATCCCATGAGAGTAGGGCATGCTTTTAGCTGGCTGGCTAAATCCTGAAAGGGACTTTGTATTCTAAAATAATAAATTAGTTAGCTGTAATAAGGAGAAATGGGGTTGAAAAGCACAGAAGAGTTAGAAGAGATACCTACTATGTGGCATAGAGGAAGAGGAAAGACATCACAAGGCATGGTAGATTGACCCAAAGGAAGAGATCAGCCATAAGAGAATAGCCCATAAATACATTTTATAGGGAAAATTTAAATTCAGGGATCTGGTTTTCTGACAGGATATGGCAAGGAAAGGCTTCTTAAGACCCCTACAGAAGGTGGAACCACAAAGCTAAACTTATCAGTGCCTTCTCCCTGCCTGCTTCAGGGATTAATTTTTATCAAATCCTATGGCAACAGCACCTATCATTGAAGACCTCATCATCTGTACATATATAGCAGTTCTTGCTACTGAAATTTAAATGATTTTTTTTTTGCTGTAGTAAATGTAAGTAAGCAAATAAATAATCCCATTTCTCTTCTCCCTCCCAATCAGCTTAATTAATGATATTTTGAAGCTTGTCTCTGAAAACCAATTCTATAATGGAATTTTGTTTTTAATTCCTACATTCTCCAATTTATTCTCTGTGTATGTGTCATGTTGTGCAATTATTCAATGGAATATTAATGTATGAGTGATCAGATTTATAATTTAAAGGGTTTGAAGAAAATTCAATAAAATAAAACCCAGAGCAGCTTGGCAAAGCAATCTTTCAGTTTATCAGTAAAAGTTTCACACTAATCCAATGACAGTGTATAGCAAAGTGAATTCTCTTGGACCAGAGTTGTCTACACTTGTGCCTTTTTTTTTTCCTTTTAGTGTAGCAGTTTGTACTTATAGATCAGCAGATAAAATCTCATGACTTTTCCTTGTGTTTAATTTGAATTCAAATTGAACCTTTGACAATCACTGAATTATACCATTCTCTAAGGGTTTCATTAATTAGGTCTATATATTTCCTGCTGAGATTTTTCAGATGCATATTTTAATAATGACAAATGTGATATCAATCTGTTTATTTGGAACAGAGTATGACCTTTTGTCTTGATGGAATACCTCTCTTGTTGCTTGCTAAAGTTGAAAACTGAAGCCAAAGCTTTTTTTTTCCCCCCTTTGGCAAACTTTTCCCTACTCATCTCACTTTCAAGGTTTCAAGTAGAAATTAAGTTTTGTATTCTAAAGGCAAAACTACAACTGACTTTCCTGTCTGTACTTTGTTAGTGAATTCAATTCAACCTTCCTTTTATGTCTGACAACTTCCAACTTTATGTTCGAGACATTTCCACATAGTAAAAAACACTTAACACAGTAAAGAACAGATATTAAAAAGGATTATAAATAACAGAACACAAGGAATACAATTGCAACCAGAGAGCTATGATCATTATTATTTGTGTATGCATTTCACTTGATTATCCTGCAAAGCCAAAATAATTGAATAGATGCTATGAGTCAGTTTACATCAGAATAACCCATGAGAAGAGATTGCAAATAAGTGAGGACATACAAATATCATGTATATGATTAAAAAACAAAAAACAAAACATGTATATGATTTGCCCTCCACACTATTCACATATTTGGACTAGTATGCTTGGAATACAGTAATTTGAACTTCATTCTGTTTATTTAAATTCTTCCAATCTTTTAAATGAAAATTCCCACCAAAGTTAATCGTACTCAGCCATTTATACATTTGGTTGATATTTTAGAAACGGTTTAGAGAGCACAAAAATGCTGGATACCTAAGGGACAGCTATTGTAGAGGGCTGAAATCCTTGAGTCATTGCACTGAGGTTGGTTCAAGCATTTAGGGCTAATTACTGATTGGACAATACTCTATGGGCATATGCTTGGAAAATGGTCCTTCCCACTATCTTGTGCTGGCTCAATGGTTGGCGTATACAAAGGATTGTAGGAGGGACTCAGGGGTTGGAGTAAGATTAGCCAGAGGCACTCTTTGCAGTAGACAAGGAAGAAGGTGGTCACGAAGATTCTACTTCCATACTGTTCAATACTGCATCTAAATAAAGATTAAAGACTTTTGCTTATCCTGACTCCAGCTAATTCTGGGGTGTCTTGGGTGCTAGTGTGGTCGTCACAAGCTATCAAAATTCAGAATATAGCAAAGGAAGAGAGCTTAAAAGATAAACAACATACTTCAGAGTTGTTTTTGTTGTTTTGGTGGTGTTGTATTGTATCATTTGTTGTCTCAGAATTTGCCCTTCTTACTCCACTATCTGAACTCAGCTGGCAATGGATTTTAAATGACACTGTGCAAGAAAACATGCACAGATGCATAGAAATATATAGCCTTTGTGTAAAAACAATTCAATCCCCAAGACTGACCAATAAAAGGTTAGTAAGGTCATCTTCATGTATCAAAGACTGCCATTTCGTATCATGGAATATTACAATAAAGTTTCAACTTTTGTATGGTTTACTTTCTTCCTTTTATTCTCATATAAGTCAATGTGTTTCGCCATCACATAAACTCAGAAATATTACTATGTTTCTTCAAGTATGTATACATATTACATATGTAAGTATGTATACTATGCATAAATAAATGGTGATCTCTCTCTCTCTCTGTTTATACAAACATATACACATAGAAGGTATATAGATAAATATGTGTATATTTATCTATATATACATACACACACACACACACACACACACACACACACATATAAAGATAGAGAGAGATTCAGAGACAAAGATAGAGAGAGATTCAGAAACAGAGATAGAGAAAGAGATACAGAAAGATCTGGTTTCAGCTCCTGCCTCTAATTGATACATACTGGCCATGCAATTCCTGTCAAGTCACTTAAGTTTTTAATGTTGTAGACTACTTCCTAAGACAGTAAATTCCAGAGACAGTGCCAATCTCCATTTTGAAGGATATTTTCCTCTTCTTGGAGCTCTCTCTATATAGTTCTAGTACCATCTTTTACATGCACATATCTGTATATGCATATGTAGATGCTCATCTATTTTTCTAGACATCTATTTTTTATCTAAGAAGTGTTATCAATGAAATTTAACAAAAGGTCAAACTGAGATAATTCTTTGTTAAGGAAAATATTTTATTAATAGGGCACTGAATCTTTAAATGAAGAGGTTACTGGCTTGCCTTCATTTATGCCAAAGAAACAGAGAGTTATCAGAGACTTTTAAAACTAGCTGTATTTGACTTGGGAATACGTCATTTGGAATTTCTCTGACAAAGGCAAAGTAAGCCCCAATTGGTAGGCATTTTAATGAGGAGATGAGTAAATTGTTCTCAGTGAAGTGATCATTACTAGAACCTGCCCTTCAGAAATTGTCTGCCATTAGAAGTGGAGTGTGACAAAAACAAGGAAAAGAATGGAACACAGAATAATGTTAGTTATTAAATAACAAAGCACCCCATACTAAGTTTCATCAATAGCTAAATATAAGTATGATATAGCTATAAATACCATAGATGTAGATACACATAGCCATATATAGTTTATTTCAGTTTTGATGCTCAGCATGTCATCAAATGTATGTCTCTAAAGTAACTCCTAAAACTTAGCTAATAAATCATAGAATTGGGTGTTTGGAGCTGCAATTAGTGGAGGGAGCTTTCACACACTCTTTTCTACAGTGAAACCATAGACACATCATATGATTCAGTCCTCATCATGTGCTATTCTCATTTACCTTCTTTTTAAATCATTCATAACTGACTTACTTGACATATTGATGGCCTTCCTCCTGGTATTTTTCATTCTGTACCCATTAATGTAGTGTTCAGGATGTTCGTTTGCTATCCTTGTTCTTGTAACCTAATCTATTTATTTATTTTTCTAGTCATACATTCCTGGATCATAACTTCTATATAACTTCTTATTCACAAATTTATATTGATAATATTCTATGGTCCATGTATACATGTTTCTACTGTTTTTGTACTTCCTTTGAACCATCTAAATTTTCATAATTTTAATAATTTCTTACTATATACATCAAGTAAGAAATATAAAGTAACAAAGTAAAAAAAAAAAAACAAAGGAGGTCAGGAAAAGTGCTTTTCACTATTATGGAGAGCTTCAACATAAAATTCTTGTGTTTCATAAATAAATGCTTGTTGATTAAGATGGCATTTGATTAAATAGCATTAATATTTTTAAAAAACAAGAGATAATGATAAGCATAACTCAAAATAAGTTCAAAATCATTTCTATGTTTATTATAGACATATCTTTCTGCAGATATTTCTTGACTTCAATATTTTAAGTGGCTATATCTGATTGTATTAAGCAAAGTAATCAATTAGGTTAAGGGTTGAAAAGGTACTTAAGAGATTACTTAATTGAACTTAATTTATGTTTAAAGTAATAATTTAAAATGTACTTTAGGACAAATGAGTCATAGAAAAAAAATTTTCAAATTTATTGTACAATTATTTTCAATTGAAAGGATTGCATGCTCTTCTTGTACTTTTACAGTTTTGGCAACAAATAAAACTTCTAACATCCAATGTTGCTTGTGATTATATGGCATGAACAAAACTAAATATTGGCATAATTATTATGAATGAGATTGTCCAGACAAAACTTCTAAACTCTTTTCAGATTTTTCATGGTAATTTTTATAAAGCTGTTCATGTGCATTCCAGGCTTGGGAGGTGCTATTCAATGGATATATACTGCATTAGAGATGGATAGAGTAATTTAATTTTTGAAAAAAGATTATTAACATTTTAAGTTGAATTAGATGTATGCTCTCTGATTTTAAAATCATATTCTAACAACTAAAGATTATAATTATGCCATTTCTTATGAGTTTGCAATGGATGCTAAACTGTAATACAAAATAAAATCAGATCCTTTAATAAACTAATGAAGCTTTTTGAACTGGTTGATTAAGCTGGACTCTGAATTTCTTTATCCATCATGTCATAAGAAAAATACTTTCTTCCCAAACTTGCACATGTGTTTTCAGTTTCCTTTTATGTTTTGTCTTCCCTCCCTGGAATACAAGCACCTTGTTTTGTGCAGTCTCTGACATATATTAAGTGCTTAATAATTACTGGTTTACTTGATGTTAACTGATAGTCTATGTAATTAGTTTATATTATTATACTATGCCATTTATAAAATAATTCAATAATAATAACTAAATTCAATCAAAGATTGTGCAAGGCGCTAAAAGTCAAATAGAAGCAATGAGGCAGTCCCTGTCAGAAAGCTCAAAAAAAAATCTTCTAATAGAGAAATAGAACATTCATATCATTAAGGTAACCAAGAACACAAATAATTGGGATTATATAAAAGGAGTTGAAGATAGGAGGTGACACCTGCACTGAAGTGGAGAAATAAAACAATTCTGAAAGGAAAAGTTGAGAAAGGAGTATATTTTGCTCAAATTTATGTAAAGGCATGAATGCAAAAAAGAGCACATTGCACTTCAGGAAGATACAGCTGTTCACTTGTCTCACAATGTAGAATGTGTAAGAGGAGTAATAAGAGACAAGGCTGTTGAGAAATCATGATAGTCTTTAAATGCCAGTATGAGGAATTTGTATTTTCTTCTAGAGATAATAGAAGGCACTAAAGATTTCTGAGTATAGAAGTGACAGCTGTGTAGAAGATTTATTGGAGAAATGTGAGCAAAAAAATCAGGAAATAAGCTGGCTATTACAATGTTAAAAGAAAAACTGAGTTAAATTATTGTGTTGTTGCATTAGTGAAGAGAAGAGGATTTATCTAAGACATTTTATATAGTTGGAATCAATAAGACCTCTAGTACAAGAGCAGAGGAGTAGGAAGTATCAAAGATTACTCTGACTTCACTAACTTTAGTTTCTGGTAGAATAATGCTATTCACAACACAAAAAAAGAGAAGTTTGTAAGGTAATTTTTGTTTGTTTTTGATGTGTGTACATAGATAGCAAGGATGAATGATAAGTTATATTGTTATGATATAGAATTTTATATTCCTATCACCATCATCAGAGTTCTAGAGATATTACTGATAAATATAAAGATTTGAAATTCAATGAATGGCTAGGAGAGGGAATGTAGAAAGACAACATGTGAATATTTAGAAGACAAGATGGCTCATGACGTTCTTCTTTGATAATATATGTGTCCATGGGATAAGTAATAAGGATCAAACCATGCAGATGGACTAAAAGAAGGAGAAAGAAATAGGAAAGAATTTTATAATGGTAGAATTAGTCACTACTCTTTAGATTCACAGTAACTTGAAAGTTCATGCCCAATTATTAATCATTTATGGTTCAATGTCATCTCATAAAGTATACTTAAAGAGGTAGTTAATGAACCTGCACTTATATGCACCTATGATGTTTAACATTTTTAACAATGACTTGGAGAGTGACACAGATGGTATGATAACAGAATTTTTTATAGTGATATAGCTAAGAGGTATAGTCAACACCTTTGGTGAAAAGGTCATTATCAAAGATGGTTTTAAAAGATAAACAATTAGATCAAGCAGTACAAAAAGTAATACAGTGATATATATATATATATATATATATATATATATATATATATAATTTCTTATAATTGGGTTAAAAATTAGCTTTGTGAGACATATGGCTAGAAAGCAATTCATTTAAAAAAGATCTAGTGAATTTGAAGGACTAGACACTTATTTGGTCTGTTAGACTAAAAAAAAAAAAGTCGATGAGATTTCCCTTCCAGATTAAATCTAAAAACAAAATGCATTTTTAGCCTTGTTTAAGGAAACATAGTGTTCAGGACTAGCAGTGTGATTATATGTCAACATTCTTCTCAGGTCACATCTGGCATAATATATTCAGTTTTAAGGACACATCTTAAGGTAGAAAATTAGAGCACATAAAGACAAAGTCAATAAGCATAGGGAATCTCATTAAGATCATGAATGAGAATTGGTTACAGGAACTAGGGGCATTTATCCAAAGGAAAAACTATTTCAGGAAGAAATTGTAATTCTTTTTCAGAAAATGAAATACTACAATGACAGAGGGAAAAGTTTAGCATCATTTGGTCACAGAGGGTTTAACCAGAATCATTAGATGGAATTTGCAAAGAATTGCAAAGAAATTATTCTTTAATAAAGGAAAGTTTTCTAACAATTCAAACTAATTTTTGAAGCAGAAACCAAGTAAGTATTTCAAATTTTATGGAAAATTCTTGTTCAACTATGGATTAGAAAATACTACTAATGACTGATTGCTAATGAAGTCCATAATTCTATGTCAAGGTAGGAAAATTACCCAGGAGGAAGTGATCAACTGAATCAAACTACATGGAAAGGTAAAAAAAAAGATTAATGCCTAAGAAAAGTTAGTTGCATTTAGAAGTTGAGAGAGTAGATACTTTTAAGAATATACTCTCAGTAGAGTGGTGGGTTTGGAGGTCAAATTATAAGAGAGAAGTAGGTGGTGAAGAAGGAGAATCAAGTTGTCTGGGATGTGTTAAATGTTACATTAAAGTGCATAGAGTATGGAGTGTAGAAAAAAATTATGAATCATATAATGAATATTCTGAGAATTATGTTGAAATTGCCTAATGTAAGAACTGGAGTTGGAGAAAAGAGAAAGACTGAACCAGACTTTGAACTTGTTTGAAAGGATAGTGTCCTTGAGATACATAACAGCTACTGGGATCCTGATTGAGTGATAAGTATTAAGTGATCCTCAAAGATAGAGAGGTTTCTGAGTGATGGTGGTAGGAGAAGGTAACCTGAAACTTCTGAAAAATCTGATTTGGCAAACTACCAGGGAGCCTGTCTTATTGAATGCAAGAAAATAACAGAAAGAAAAGAAGTTTATGATGAAAACAAGATTGTTAACTATGAAGAAGCTATATACAGAGACTACAATAGAAGAGCTAGAGGTTGCTTTAAAAGTTACATTGATGTTATATTTGAGGGAAATGGAGAAAAAAGAGCGGTCAGTGGGGAGGTATAGAAAAGGTTTAAATGACAGAGTTTCTGATTCACCATAATGAGAAGAATATGAAAAAAGTAGGAATGCATCACTCATTGAGATATTTGTTCAGGTAGGTCATTATTTTAGGGTTTAGACCTTAGGGTAGAGTTAGTCAAAGCATGTTTAGAGGTGAAAGGCAGGGATCTATTATGAGGGCTTTATTTCTTCATTTTTCACTATATAATGGTGTTGTGTCTAGAATCCCAAAGATCTGAGTTACAATATAACTGCAGATGCTAACTGTGTGGCCTGGGCAAATCACTTCTGCATTTGTCTCAATCTTCACAACTGTAAAATGGAGATCATAACAGCACCCATCCGCTAGGACTTTTGTAAGGATCAAACGAAATAATAATGGAAAATGGAAAAGTATTTCAGTACCTGAACCACGGTCAGCACTATAGAAATGGTAGTTATTATCATTATCATTGTTAATGTTGTTATGGCTATTTCTCCAAAGGAGACTTTGGTTTTTGTTGTTGTTGTTGTTGTTTTGGTTTTGTTTTGTTTTGTTTGTTTGTTTGTTTTTTCATTTGGCCTTCTTTAATTTTGAAATCACATGTTAATATTGGTTTTTCCAAAGATGTTGTCAATGGTAGGTTCATAATTGCACACATATAGGTTGGACTTTTTCCATATTTTTAAAATCCAAAATAATCATGTGAAATAGAAAAGTTAAGCATCATCATCCTCATTTTATGTAACAGGGAATTGATTTTTCAGAGAGTTCAAGAGATTTACTCAGAGTCACAAAGCTAATAAATATCAGACTGAATATCTGAATTCAGGTCTTCTTACAACCAAGTCCAGTGTTCTTTTTCTATAACATTATATCACAGACATGCAATATTTAGCCTTCTATAGCTGAAACATTTGATTCTTGTCTTCATTATCTTCTGACATATTGCTCTACATATACAAAATGGAATTTATAAGACATCTTACTGGTTTATATGATCATAACATAATCCTTTCATGGAACCTTTCCTAAAAACACCTCAATCTCAACATTGAATTTTCATTAGTTTAACAATTATTGTTTATTTTTAAAATATTCCTTCTTACATGTATTAGATAAAGCTCATATTCTATTTAGGAACTATAGAAAAGAGCAAAATATTCTATATAATTTTAAGTTTTAAATAGTCCTTTTACCACAACAGCTTTATGGCATTATAGGTTTTAAAACCCCCATTTTATGCTAAGGGAATTGAGGTTTTTAGAGATTGTTACACATGATTATTAATGACTAAGTGTCAGAAATGGGTAGTACAAGTCTCCTAACTATGTTACATGTTTATTCTAATAAATCTTGACTTTTGGGACAAACTACCTCTCAGGATGACTACACCAAACTACAGATACTGAATTAAAATTATGTACTGTGGCATGACATTACTATTACAAAGGTCTCCATTTTCTCTGTGTGTGTTTCTCAAGCTGTCTCCATATCCCTGTGACTGTCTTTCTCTTCTCTCTAATCCCAACTCCCTCCCTTTCTTTCTTTCCTAACCTTTTCTTCTTCAGTACCTGTTAAGACTTGTCCAGCTCTAAATACATAAGTCTAGAATTCTATGCTCCCATGATAAATGAAAATCTTCATATATTGCATTTCCTCTTCCCCCAATTACTGTGCATCTTAGTTTTGCCTCAGGTCACCTAAATTTAGAAGATGATATATGTGTATGTAGATGTATGTAGATGTGTATGTATATAAAAGTTGTTTAACCTTAATTGTGCAGAAATCTATATTTTAAATTTTACATTATAACATAAATCATATGTATTTTTTCCTTTTTAAATTTATTTTAATCCCATTGTTTTATGAATCATGTTGGGAGAGAAAGATCAGAACAAAAGGGAAAAATCATGGGAGAGGGAAAAATAAACAGAAAAAAGTGAACATAGCAAGTGTTGATTTACATTCAATCTCCATAGTTCTTTTTCTGGATGCAGATGGCATTTTCTGTCCAAAGACTATTGGGATTGCTTTGGATTACTGAACCACTGAGAAGAATCAAAGTCTTTCATGTTTTCAAATGTTTTATACTTCTGTAGATAAAGTTCTTGGGTTTACTTTGGCAGGTAGACACCAAAATATTTTTTGTCCTTAGGTTTTTTTTTTAAATGCAATTTCACTTTCTATCTCTTGCTGATGGACTTCATCAGTAACATATAGAAATTCTGATGACTTAGTTGGGTTTATTTTATATCCTGCAACTTGGCTAAGGCTGTTAATTGTTTGCAATAGGTTATGGGATGATTTTCTAGGAATCTCTAAACATGTCATCTGCCCAAAGTGATAGTTTTATTTCCTTATCTTTATTCTAATTCCTTTTCTTTTTTTCTTATTTTATTTATTTATTAAAGTCAACATTTCTAGTACATTGTCAAATAATAGTGGAGATAATGGGCATCCTTGTTTCACTACTGATCTTATCAGCAACCAGGAAATTGATATAGTCACTTTTGGTAATAATTTTCATGATATTGAACCAGCACTGAATTTCTGATATAAATACCACTTGGTCATAGTGTATTACCTTGCTGATAAGTTGTTATAATATCTTTGCTTATATTTTATTTAAAAATTTTTGCATCAAAACTCATAGGGAGATTTGTCCATAATTTTCTTTCTCCATTTTGACTCTTACAGGTTTCAATATCAGTACTGTATTTGTGTCATAGAAATCAGAACTCCTTCTTTACCTATTTTTCCAAATACTTTACATAGTATTAAAATTAATTGTTCTTTAAATGTTTGATAGATTCACTTGTGAATCCATCTATCCTTGGAGTTTTTTTTTTTTTTCCTTAGGTAATTCATTAATGGCTTGTTCAATTTCTTTTTTCTAAATGGAATTATTTAAATAATTTATTTCCTCTTCTATTAATCTGGGCAATTTATATATTTGTAAATATTCATATATTTTCATTAGATTTTTGAATTTGCTGCCATACAATTGAGCAAAATAGCTCCTAATCATTATTTTAGTTTCTTTTTTCATTGGTGGTAAGATCACCCTTTTCAATTTTGATCCTAGTGACTTGTTTTTTTTTTTTTTCTTTTCTTTCCTTTTTCTAATCAAATCAACCAAAGGTTTATATATTTTCTTTGTTTGTTTTTTTTAATCCTTTTAATTTTATTAATTAGTTCAATAGCTTTTTTAATTTCAATTTTATTAATTTCTCCTTTGAGTTTCAGAATTTCTAATTTGTTATTTAATTGGGGTTTCAAATTTGTTCTTTTTTCTAGCTTTTTAAATCACATGCCCAATTCATTGATCTCCTCTTTCTCTATTTTATTCATGTAGCTATTAAGAGATCTAAAAATTCTCCTAAGAACTACTTTGGTTGCATTCCATAGGTTTTGGTGTGTTTTCTCATTATTGTCATTCTTTTGGATAAAATGGATTGTTTCTGTGATTAGTTGTTTAGCTATTCACTTTTTAGAATTAAATTGTTTAATTTCTGATTGGTTTTTAGTCTATCCCTGCTCCCTTTTTGAATTTTTATTGCTTTATGGTTCAAAAGGAAGCATTTATTATTTTTGCATTTCTATATTAATTGTGAAGTTTTAAAATCCTAATACATAGTCAACTTTTGTGTAGGTGTCATGTAGTACTAAGAAAAAGGTATATTCCTTTCTCTATCCGGTTTTACCCTGAGGTCTATCATAACTAGGTTTTCAAACATCCTATTAATCTCCCTAGTTTCTTTCTTCTTTATTGTGTAGTTAGCTTTGTCTAATTCTGAGAGGGAAAGGTTGAGGTCCTCCATTAATATAGTTTTTTTTTTAATATTTCTTTCTGTAACTTCCTGTAAAGCTTAATATATTTGCTATTCCACCACTTGGTATATATACATTAATATCCTTATTAATTCATTATACAGGTACCCTTTATCAAGATGTGCTTTCCTTCCTTATGTCTTTTAATTTGATCTATTTTTACTTCTTTATGTGAGATCAGAATTACTACCCCTGATTTTTTTTTTATTTCAGCTGAAGCATAATAAATTCTGTTTCAGCCTTTTACCTTTACTCTATATGTATCTCTCTTGTAAATCTATCTTTCTTGTAAACAACATATTGTAGGATTCTGTTTTTTAATGCACTCTACTATTTGCTTCCATTTTGTGGAAGAGTTCATCCCATTCACATTCACAATTATTATTTCCAGTTCTGTATTTCTTTCAATCCTATTTTTCCCCTTTTGTTCTCTTTCCACCCAGTCCTTATTAGTGTTTTTTTTTTTTTACCCAACCCACTATCTACCTTGTCTCCTATTACCTGCCCCTGCTTCTTTTTTAGTAGTGTTTTTCAACCCACTCCAACCACTCCCTTAACTTCTTTTATCTTATAACTTTATCTTATCTTTTTTTTTTCTTGAGCTTCCGCCCTTTTTCTCTTCAGACCCTCCCTTTTCTTTCTTCTTTCTTCTCCTACTTCTTTATAGGGTTAGATAAATTTCTATACAAAACTGAATGATTAAGTTATTCCTTCTTAGAGCTGAAACTGATGAGATCAAGCTTCAACAATACACATTTCCCTCCCTTTTTCCTTCTCCATTGTAATAAGTGTTTTGAGGCTCTTGGTGTAAACTAATTGTCCCATCATACCACCCCTTTTTCCATTGCAGACCTTTTCCCACCCTTTTATGTTTTTTAATTTGATGTTATCACATCAGAGTACATTTACAACCACACTGTTTTGTATGACTAAATGTACTTACTTACATGTATAATCTATATCAAAGTGCTTGCTTTGTCAAGTATGGGGAAAGGATGGAAGGGAGAAATGAAGAGAATTTGAAACTTAAAATTTATATATATATATATACATATATATTTGTATGTAATTGAGAAAAATATAAATCAAATAAGAAACAAAAATATTTATTAATTTATTAATAATAAATAGCCTCCATTTTTATAACTTTTAGGATTTGTAAAGGGATGTATATCTTCTTTTACTTGATGCAATTTTAACCTTGTAAGATAGGTATTTTTATATCCTCAACTTAAAGATGGGTACTGAGGCTGAGAGATAAAATGACTTGCTCAGGCCAAACACAAGAGTCTGAAGTCTTTTTGACTTCACATACAGAGCTCAATCTACTGTTACCTACACCAAGCTATTCTGTTGATCTTTTATTTACTGTTGTTATAAGCTTCAGAAATGATCGTCTGGTACATGTAAAAACATAATGTTTTTGAAAGTGGGATCAAACAAAATCTAGTTTTTCATTGTTTTTATTTGAATAATAAATTTTACCCAAACCATTTTCTTATCTGAGGAATGTTCTCATTAATTTTCATATTAATGGCTTTATCTGCTTACTTCTGCTTTCATCCAATTTCCGAAGAAATACATATGGTTTCTTAATAAAGTAATATGAACCCTAATGTTTAAGAAATTGCTAAGTTTGCTGGTGATTCATATTCCTGTTTACTTAAGAAATGTTCAGTGTGATAATTGAGAACCCACTTGGAGCAAGAGATCAAGACAGTGAATTTGACAGTCTACATTGATACTGGCAGCTGGTAAAGAATTTTAAAAATAATCTTCCTGGAACTTCAAAAGCCCACCCAGTGCTTGGAACAGTTTTCAGTGGAAATATTTTTAAAAGAGGTTTTCAAGAGTCCAAAATAAAAATAAGTAAAGGTGTTCAACAACCTCAGAGCCTGTTCGTACTCTGGACAACCAAAAATGCAACCCATTGATGACTGTGAAAAGAGTCAGAAGAACTTTTTAAATATTAGTTTGCTGGGGAGGTCTAAATAAAATAAGTACAATTCAATCAAGTTGAAAGGGAAGAGACTATACTTACATTCAAAAGTAGGAAGTAAATGTAATTGGAATAATGATACTCTTACTCTTCCCCAAAATACAAGGAAGAGCAATTCATTCTGACAATCTTAAGTGGAGAGGGAAAAGGAGGGAGATTAGATTCAGTATATAAAGAGAATATGTCAAAATGTAATAGGCAAGATAATAAAAGTGTGGAAATGAGAACTCCAGAAAAATTAATTTTATTATAGAGTTACATCTGACCTTAAATGACTTCAGAGGTATTTTTTCCAACCCTATTAAAAGAAACCAAGACACCTAGAAATTATATAACCTCTCCGAGATTACATAGCAGATAAAATAGCAGAGCCATAATTTGAATTTTATTTCTTTGATTCTAAGTCCATCATTCTTTTCTCTATATTCCCATGATATTAATAAATGCTTATTGATTGACTATCTCTCTTTTGAAGGTATTTAAGAACTCTTGAGCAGGAGTAATCAGCTGAAAAGTTTTAGGCTAATTATTATTAGTAAATGAACTAATTGTGAATTCTACTGAGAACATGGTTTCTCTTTCCTCATGTGCTTTCATGTGAGGTTTCTTAAATGTCTGTCTACTCTCTTTTAGGGAAACTGAGAGAATGTTGTAGAGAATGTAATCCAGATTTATATGTGAATGATGTTATAATTATTATTCCATGTTTAATGTAGGAATAATTATCATTTACCTTTATCATTTACTTCATTTCTACATGAATAGTTCTGTTTAACATTTTAAAATGTCATTTTTGTGAGTGTCTGGCTGTGGATTTAAAAAGCTAATTTGTTTGGTAAAATGGATTCTCCAGAAACAAGGTTACTCCAAGGATCTGAGAAGATCTGAATATAATCATGTTGAAATGCTTTTCTAGAATCCAATCTATAAATGTTTATTTTAGGGTAGGTAGTAGTGAGAGGGGCAGATTGGAAAGTGAAAAGGTACCTATAAATTATGTGTGAGATCTGTGACATATTATATAATGAGTGAAGCACAGCACACATGTGTGAAATAATATCAGAAGATTATAGATTTAGAGCTGGGCAGGACTTTGAGGTAATTAAATTTATTTTTTTCAGTTTACAAATGAGGAAATTAAAAAACAGAGAATTTAAGTGTCATACAGTTAATAATAATCTGAAGTTATTTTTGAACCTGATCTTTCCTGGTCCATCAAATAATGTCAAAACTACCTAACTCTGAACATATTCTATGTGACTCTTGGATTACATATATATAGACATAATGTTAGACAAAATTGTAGATTTTTCATAAATAAAAATATAAGTTATCTCATCTCAGTATGTAAATTAGTCCCCAGGAATAGAAGAAAATTTGAGACTTGTTTTAATCTTTTGAGGAAACACTAAAACACTAACCCACTAAATGATAATCCAGGATTCCTAAGGTCCATTTTCATTAGTGATTTGGTATGTACAAATTTTCAAAACTTACAAAAGTGACTCCATGTTAAAATCTGTTTAACCTTTAAGTACAGCCAAAGCAAGCCTGCAAGAAATGGTGGCCTAAAAATCCTATATACTTGACATAGGGAAAAGTTAACTTGGCATACAACTCATTAAGTCATAATTCATGTACAAATTAGCATTTTCTCCCCTAAATGGAAGCCATTTACTTCTGGTTATAGAATGAATGTATAGTTTATAATAGACTTCACTGCAACTGCTTTCTGCCTAAGCATGGTGATAAACAACCTTCGTTTTATTTTCCTGAGTTTGCCTGATTGTTCAAAAGAAGCCTAAACTAAGATTCTTCTTAACCATATAATTAGAGAGATAAATAGAGAAATGATAGATAGATATAGATATACAATGTATCATTTAATCCACAAAACTGTACCTTTAAATATGCATCCATCTTGTAACACAGAAAATGGTTTCAGAAAATCTGACCTGGTAGTAATCTGGTTTTTTGAATGGAGAAACATTTTTATTATTATATATTCCTTTCTATAAACTGACATAAAAACAGTGGTGTAAAAGAAATAATTTCATTGGGAGGGGGTGTAAATTATAAATATGACATTTGTTTGGAGAAAGTAAATAGGTTCAACTTGACTCTGATTAGGGTTTTTTTTGTTTGTTTGTTTGTTTTGGGGTTTTGTTTTGTTTTGTTTTGTTTTGAGAAATGGCCTTAATTTTTTTTTTTTAACTCTGGAAACAAAGGTTTAAGAAAATCCCACGATATGTAAACCTTTATTTTCTGTATTCTTTTTAGTGCCATTGGTACAAACAATGACTCCATTTTTTTTTAATGTAAGGAGTTTAAAATATATTACAAGGAAATAAAATTAAATGTATTACTTACTATTCAGTATAAATAGGTTGAAAATTTTAAAGAATATACCAATTCAACTTTTATCATTTATAATGTAAATTTGTCCATTACCTCTAAGAATCTCAGATTTACTTATTTTGATGTTGATAATTCAATTTAATACTTACAATTTCTTTTGTTCAAGAGATGATTAGGGTAATAAAGATAAAGAAGAAAAATTTTCTGCTCTCACAGAGATTCTAGTTTGGTACAGGATGAAAGACATGTGCAGAAATTACTAGTGATAGATAAAATCAAAATGCAATGGGAGCAGAGCTGAGAAGGATTACTTCTCACTTTACTAAATGGTTTACATTTTGAAAGGTGGAGAGTAGAAGTGTTAGAGACTTTCCTTCTGAGAATTGCCATGTATGCCATATCAGCTGGTAGGATGGACTCAGGAGATAGAAGGAGGCTTGGCCTCTGAGGCAGGAGATTGTGTCTTACAGGTATTAGATCTTTTTTTAGGATGTAGCACTAACACCAGGTGTCTCCCTTCTCTGGATCCACCTATGCAGTGCTGAGTGGGCTAGGCACAAGGTAATCCCAAAGGAGAGTAAATATAAATGGCTAGCTTTGCCATAGGCAAGGAGAAGGATGTTGAAAGAATTTGAGAGAGGCAGAGATGCAGAGAGATACAGAGACATGCATACACTTGGCCTTGCTTCCTGCTAACCCCTGCTGAGATTACTGATAAAGAAAGGCTGGCACTTTAACATCATCTAGTCTCCATGTCTATTGGAGAAGAGTGGTATGGATGGCCCTGGAAATCAGTAATCTCGGAGGTGGGAGGTTACATGGGAGAAGTGGAAGAAATAAGTATGGAAAATAAAGACCCAGAAGCTTTCTTGGGCAGAGGTGGCACAGAATTAGAATTGGAAAGGAACTTAGAGGCTACTTGTTCAAATTGCCATTTTACAGATTTACAGACAGTAAATGAAGTGCAAAAAGAGGAAACACTTTAGAGCTGGTCCACTGTTCTGGTACCACATTGTCCTACAGTTGGGGAAAAAAAGTGCAAGAAATATGTATGAATGAAAGAAAAAGTTGAAAAGTTTGAATGGATTTTAAGGACTTTAAATGCCAAGGTAATGAACTTTTCCTTGATGCCATTTAACCAAAAGAGTAAAGTATAATAATAATAATATATATATATATAATAAAAATATAATAATAATAATAAAGGCTGTTGTTTAGAAAATATTATGCAATGAGAATAACAGAAAGAAGAAAGTTAAGGAAGAAACTACTGTAAGAAATCAGGCCAAGGATAATTAGAACAGCAATTAGGGTTTTAGCAATGGGAATGGAAAAGTAAGAAAAGATCTAAGAGACAGTATGGAGGAAGAATTTATTAGATTTGACATCCATTTGGATATTGTAGATGAAGACAAGGGAAGAGGTCAAGATAGTCCAGAGGTTTCAAACCTCAGAATTTTCTCTGAGTGTATGATGGTGATAACAAATAAAAGAGCAAGGAACAAGTTTGTAGCTTGATGTGGATAAGAATGAGTTTGGTTATAGATGTGTTAAAGATGAGAAGCTAATCAAAAACATTGGGAATTGTATTGCAGATAATACAAAGGCCGTGAGATGGCATAATGGACAGACAAGATGCTGAACTTGAAATTAGAAAGAACTGGACTCAAATATCACTTCAGATGATGATTTTAATGTGGGACACTCTCATTTTGTTTACTCATCTGTGAAATGAGTGAAAATAATACCAAGTATTTCACAGGACTATAGTGAGAATCAAATGAGATAACATATGTAAAAGATTTAGCAAAAATAAAAGAACTGTGGAAAGATGATGATGATAAAATATAGGTTTGGAACTTTAGAGAAGTTATGAGGGCTTATACAAAAGGTTCTATCCTTATAAGACAGATATGACCTGCAGGAGATAAAGGATTAAAAAAGTCTGATTTTCTTAGTCTTGTGTAACTCATGCACCTTTAAAATGGGGTAAAGAAAAAGGGCAAATAAAGTTTAAAAAATGTCATAAAGTAAGAGAGACAAGTTAGGTCACTATCTTAGGATGAAACATGCACAGTTTAAGGAATTTCACATTTATTACAACTTTCTCATCTTTACAAATAAGGAAAGAAGTTTAAGGAGCCCAAACTCCTATCAGTAGTAAACATCAGAGGCCATACTTTAATTCTGACTTTAAGATTTAGATTTAGGATAACTATTTTTTTCACTCTACTACAATAAATTCAAAAGAGAAAAGAACTTCAAAAAGAAGTATTTTAGTAAAATGGCTAAGTGAATACACGTTAAAAAAAAAACCTTTGTTGAGTGACATCTGGGGGTGAAGCAAATATGATGGGTGAAGCCAGGAAGATGCTTAAGCTTTCCCATTTTCTCTTGAAAAATCACATGAAACCAAGCCTCTGACCAGAATTTGATGGAGTGAAACCACTCTCCAGCTCAAGATAGATTGGAAAAAACTTCAAGAAAGATTGGTCTAACTAGCGGTGAAGAGGTGTTCAGACAGAAGTCTAGGAAAGCCAATGAGAGGGTCTGAATCACAGTAGAGAGGAACTGAGACCCTCAGTTCTGGCTCAGTAGGAAAGAAAACCAGTGGGGCAGCCTTCAGTGCCAGATCAGAAGGCAAATTCTGGGAAGCCAGACTGTTTCTTGGAAAGAGCAGATAAAGCTACTCCTTGCAAACACAAAAGGGCCCCTGTGTTCAATGCCAGGGCTTGGAGCTGAAGGGAAGCTTAGGATGCACCCGTTTTAGTACAGGAACAGAATTTGACCATAAAAGTCACAAAAGAGAAAATACAAAAAGAAAAGGAAAGAAAATGAGCAAGAAATAGAAATGAACCTTGACCATAGAAAGCTAGTATGATGACAGGGAAGATTAAAACATCAACTCAGAGATTTTCCTTTTGGGATCTCTTTCCAGAAGTGATTGATGGATTCTTTCAAAGACTATTTATTTTTCGGGTTCTAGTATATCATGGCAATTTTCCTTCTTGATCTCTTGAAGACTTCTATCCAGGCTCTTTTTGTGGTCATGGCCTTCAGGTACACCAATAATTTTTAAATTGTCTCTCCTGGATTTTATCCTTTAATCTCCAATAACTATTATTGTATACTTCTGTCTTTGTTTGCTAAACTTCTTGAAAAGATCACCGAAAATAAATATACTTTATTCCCCCCTTTTTACTCTCTTCTTAATCTATCGTGATCCAGCTTCCAAAATCATTTTTCATTACCATTGATCTCTTAATTGCAAAATCCAATGACCTTTTCTCAATCTTCAGACAGAGGGTTAAACAATGAAATCATAGATCCATTGGTTCAATGGGGGAAAAGAAGATAGTTTGAGCCTCTTATGACAATAAGAATGGTAGAACTGTGAATTTTTAAATGTGTAATTTGGTTTTAAAAGGTTGTTTTTTTTTTGTTTGTTTGTTTGTTTTTTTTTTGGTTAACATTACCCTGAGTTATTGAAATATTGACAACTACCTTTTCACTCAAATGGTGTGTTAAGAAAAAAAAGAAAAACATGAAATGGCAAAGGATCAGAGATTTAAACATATGTGTGTGTATATTTAATAAATCGTTCCTTGAAATAATAGTGCTCATAAAGAAATTATCTTATTTCTCATTGCTTGTCCTTCATTCTTGAAGACCATGATATCATGGAGGCAGTCATGTGGCAAGGAAATTGGATTTAAGTGAGGGAGAACTGAATGCATCTCCAAGATATATAGGTTTTATAGAGAAGATTTATTCCTTAAGGACCATGCCTTTTAAACCCAAATCACTGTGGCTTTCATTGATTAGTCAAAAAACAGTCCCTGGATAAGCCCCACTTGGTCATTGTTTGAGTCCTTGATTCGCTGAAAGTGAATGTAAATAGCAACTATTTCTGCTGTGGTTAGAAACCCTTAGGATTGTTCCCTCCCAGACTGTTGTTTTGCTGTTAGTTTTTTTTTTTTTTTTTTTTTTTTTTTTTTTTTTTTTTTTAAATTAGGTTAAAGAAGCTATTTTCTGCTTCATTTCTTATCTAGTCTGAATCACATATTGGGTATTACCTCAGTCAAACAGACCTATTAAAAAGACATGAGCTTGAAAAACCAAGCTCTCCCACTATATCCAAGGCCATCTCTAGTCATGCTGATCTATATCTTGCCACTGGACCCAGAGAACTATGGAGGAGAATATGAGACAGTGACTTTGAATCCCACTTATACTCACTGTGGTAGAATGTGGACTTGTTTTGATTAGCTTTCATTTAATCTTATAACATTTAAATGTCAGAATTCAAAGTACATTTCTTAGATTAGTTCTTGTGGTTTCTATCTAGCTATCTATTTATACATAGTTCAACAAATGAAGGTTTGAGTCAGGATTCAGTGAAACACAGATACTAAGAAGAATTTTGACACTGAATACTTAAGCTTTTATCATAGAAAATACTATGAAGAGGCCAATCAAATACAATCTCTGTGAATCGAGTGTAAAATGAATTATGAACATATTTGCCCATTGCAATGTGTAAAGTCAAGATACAAGAAGGGTAAATTAGATAGGTAATGAAGAGGAAGCTGTCTTGTGATTGCTTTAGCAACAATTCTGAGATCAAATACAAAAACATTGTCATAAAAATGTTGCAAACTTTATGAAGATTCATAATGTAAATATACAAAATCTGATCCCCAGTCAATTTTGTGGTGGGATGTGGTAGTCCTCATTCCCAAGTATTATTAGAGAGATAATTTTGCTTATTGTTGCTTAAGTTTGTTTATTTCTGAAGATAAGAAATTCTACATTGTGACAAGAATAAAAAGAAACAATTTGTTATAATGGATAAAGTCAGGAAAAGTTGGGTTCAAGTCTCTTCACTGACATATGTTAACTATAACTTCCTGTCTACTCAATTTCTCAATGCTCCAGGCAACACTCTTCAAACTACTTGTTGCTTATCAGCTGTTGATTGCATTTGGTAGTTTACTCAGGAGGATTTTCTTGTTGTAACTAAAGTAGTGGTCTACATCAGGACTTCTTAAACTTTTTCCATTCTTGACTTCTTTTCACCAGAAAGATTTTTTTTTATAGCACCTTAAGTATATACACATTTAAAATAGTTACACAAATCAAACATTTACTGATAATAAATCATACTTTGTGACCCTCTCATTCAGTTATATAATCCCTTTGGGGTCACAATCCAAAGTTTAAGAAGCTTTTGTCTATACAAAAATTCAAAAGAAAAAAGAAAAGAATCACAAATATTAACTTCAGAAAATATGGAATTAAACTTAGAAATTACTGACTTCCTTTTAACATTTTCAGAACAACAATCCTAAAATAAAAGTTTGAATTCAGACTATATGGCTCAGGACTCAAGAGGCTGGACTATTAGAAATAATTCATTTCACCACACATTCTATCACAGGTGCTGTAGGAAATGCCATTATTACAGTCTTAATGAATTCAAGCTAAAATTATTAAAAGTAGATAGCCACAAATCACAATTTTTTCTTTGAAGATCAAGAGATATAACTCTCCATATACATTTGCATTTTCTTACTTCCTATTCCCTCCCCTCCTCCCCACACCTCACCTACTCAACTTCTTGTTCAGTTACTTTATATCATATTTGTCATATTCTTCCTTTGTGGTGTGGTTCAGTGAATGCAGAAAATATCCTTTAAACATAAAAAATGTTCTCACTAGTTGGGCAGAAATTTGAATTTGACATTCCAGGAAGTAACACTGGATGTCTTTTTTTCCCCCTCATCTTTCCACTTCGATGCAGTGAATTTGGAAAGTTAAATTAGGGGTTCTGTTGACTTAGGCATCTAAGTGGTTTTCCTGCTAAAGGGAGGCCACAACATGCTCCCTGTTTTACATTCAGTGTCAAAATAATTTTCTATCATACTAGGAAGGAATTTTCCCAAAGGAGATGACTACTTGAAATCTGCTTAAAGAATCAGTAGGCCTTTTTTAGGCAATTGCTAATAAGGATTTTAGCTTTATTGGTTGAATCAGTTCTCTCAGATTCTTGGTTTTTGGAATATCTATTCAAATGTAAAATATTTGGGATACATGACTACATTTCCTATATGTATTTAATTGATCCAAGAAGTTTTAAATACATTTCTGAAGCTATTTGCAGTGGAATTATAATGCATTTGGTTTTGATTTATATAAATTTATTTCAGGAAAATATTGCTGTTAAGAGCTATTTGGTCCAAGAATCCTTTGGGGAAGGGGAAGGAAATAAAGGTCATGTACCCCACCCTCCTTTCAGTTCAAAATTCCTTCCTAATATTCATCTTGTATTTTTCCTGGTCTGGTTTTAGTTGTCCCAAAGTTGGTAGTTTTATTTTTTTTTAACTTCCCATAGGAGAAAATCTCTTAATCAAATAATTCTGTCAGTTTCCTGATATATAACTTAAACTTTCTTGTTATTTTCTCCACATTTGTCATGTTTTTCTGGATATATTTTTTGGTAGGTGGGAGTGGGAGTGGGCTGTTTTTTAACAATCTTGTCTCAATTTTAATTTCTAATTTTAATCTCATATCATTTTCTTTCCTGAATGGATTTATTCTAGCAAAATGAAATCATGATCTAATAAATATTAAACTTTTTGTTTTTTAGATGTCTTTTATTCCTTTCTTGGATGTAGTAATCAAGTCAATAGTACCATAGCTTCTGAAAATGAACTACCAATTCTTGCCCTTCAGTTTAATTCCCCAGTCACCATATGACTATTCCATCCAAAATATTCTCCCTGGCCATGCTCATTGTGGGTTTTGAATATATTAAGCACACATATAAGCTTACTCATATATACATATACCCACATACATACATATATATATACACACATATACACACAAACATACACACATATATGCATCCTCATCATTTAACACAATTTTGGCACCTAGTGCTGAATAAGTACTAGTTCATTCATCAGTTAATTCATTCTTCTGTTCATTAATGAAAACTCAGTGGTAGAATGAGTAGTAACCAAGGGAAGATATGAGATTCTTTTTTTAGAATTCTTCAATGATATGATAAATGTCTGTGTATCTGAAACCTTTTAAATCTAAACTTTCCTGAGGAGAGACAGTGAGAGGAGATCAAAGCACCCTTTGCCCGTCTAACCTTCTGATTAGTTGTGATTTTATAAGTATCCATCCATCAATTTTTCTGTAGCTGAGCTAGAAAAGTGAATAATTCAGAATTCCATTCCTTTGCAGTCATGCAAAGGTTGCAATTCAATTATAATGAATTTTAAATGTAGAGGACAATGAAAGAACATCTCTCTGATTTCTGTTTAGTCAATTTCACTGTGACTGCACAATGATTTTTTTTTTTTTTTACTTTTTCCTCTTCATATCTTGATTTTGGAATGATCTGGTACTTTTATTCTCATTTAATATATTTCTTTTTTTGAATCACCTATGTATTCATAATCATCTGTTCTAGTTAAAAGACAAATTAGACTTCACCTTCTTTTTCAATGTTTTCCTCAAAATTTCTAAAATAGATCTTCACAAAAAAAAAAATAAACTGACAGTCTCCATGGCTTAATAGAGGTAAGACTACACACACACACACACACACACACACACACACACACACACAAAGACAGCTACACCAACTCTTAGTTTCTCTTATTTATAAAGTAACAGTGGCAGTATTTTATAGCCTCTGTAAGAGATTTTAAAATGAATTAAAATGCAAGTTATGTATACAAACAAGGAATATACCATTCATAAACTTTATTTTGAATAAACTTTTATAGATATATAATATGTACATATGGACATCAACACATATACAAAGATGACAAATTTATTTCAGGAATGAAAACCATATTTCCTTTCTTTAATAAACACTTTTTTCAATGTTTTATACTTATGAATCTTAGAATAACACAACCTTTAGGTAATTGTAATTATAAGTGACTTAAAATAATACTCAAGGACTTTATTGGTATCTATGGAATTTTGCATATGTTCAAAGGAAGAGGGCACTCATTGAAGTATATGAGTTTTTACAACAAAATTGGACCTATTGTGGTCTGCTTTTATCAAGTAATATCTTCACTCAGTTCTGAATGCCATAGTCTAATATAAAATTGATAAATTTGACTCCATCTAAGGGAGGACAACAAAGATTTCTGTTTTTCATCCTTCATTCATCAAGAGAATAGTGAGAAAATAAGATAATTCTGAAGGAAGTTTGGTTTAAAAACATAAGAATGTTTAGTCTTCAAAAGAAAAGTATTAGGATTTATTTGTCTTATCCCAAACTCAAGAGCATATACAACAAAAAATATTTAGTTATTTTATCTTAAAGAGGGCATAATCTAGAATATTTAATCAGAACAGTTTAATTGTTATTCCAGAAAAACTGTTAACTGAGAGGGTCAGAGAAAGTAGGAGAAGTAAGAGATATTCCTTCCTAAGAGACTAAGTTCAATTCTAATGCTAGGAAGAAAATATACTCTGGAGAAAATAAACTGATGAAAATTAATGGAAATTGTTGACTACTATTCTGAGAAAGTTGAATGATGGGATTGTATTTCTAAAGTTGAAGATAAATCAATATTTATATTTATTTATGAGGAGGATTATCCAAGAATAAAATAAGAATAAAGTAGAGGCACAATTAGTATAGCCTTCAATCAATATCAGATAAAAATATTTAAACTTCATTTGGAAAGGTGAGTAAGTGAATGGCATAATTAGGACTGTGAGTTAGAATGGCTAATTTGGCAATGGTATTTGGAAGAAATTTTAAAAAGAGAATAATTGTAGGGAAAGAGGACACTAGATATGATAGTAATTTAGACAACAGGCATATAATAGTATAGTGACTGAAGAAATATTAATAACTGACAACTGTATAGCACTTTTAAAGTTCATATGATGTCTTGCTTATATACTCTCAGCTAAACCAAACAATAGTCAAAATATAGCAAATAGTCTAAATATAGCAGAGGCAGTATTATTTACCTTTTATGAATAAAGGTGAAATTAAATTATATTTCCAATTGCAAAGTGAGAAAACACCATAACTGGTATTTAATTCAATCCTTTCTTTTCTGAAATGTAGTACTCTGTTATAGAATATTGTCTGATTAAGAAAATATATGCAAAGGATACTATAATTTGAAATGGAATTCAGTTACCACTTTCTTGCCAAATCTCATGTGTCAATGAGATTAATTTTTCATCATTTTTAAGCAGTTTGTTATTCTTTTGATTTTAAGAATTAAATTAAATTGAAATAAATTAGCTCTCTCTTCACAAAGATATTTATATATACATGCACATCTCTTGATATTCAAGAGAGTTTGTGTGTGAATTTGAACTCACTTAGTAACAGTCTTGTACATGGACAATTGACTAAGAGACTTCCGGGGGTAGACCCAAGATAGCAGAGTGAAGCCAGGAAGCTGTTCAAGCTCTCCCAGTTTCCCTCAAAAATCACAAGAAATAAAGTTTCTAAAATAGTCTGACAGAAGGAAATCAAGGGTGTTCAGCCCAGCTCAGAGTCTGGGAAAGTCAGTGAGAGGATCTGAATCACAGATCAGCAAGTGAGACCTTAGGTCCTCACTCAGTAGTAGTACAGACCAGTGAGGCAGTCCCTAGTTTCAGCTAGAAAGGCAAATTGTGGGAAACCAAGGTTTTCCTGGAAAGAGAAGGCAAAGCTATCCTCTGCACATCCTCAAGGGCTGCACAGAAAATTTGGGGCAGCACCTAGTTTGCCCTAGGAGCAGAGCTCCAACTTAAAAGTCACAAAAGAGGAAATACAAAAAGAAAGGAAAAGAAAATGACCAAAAAACAGAAAAGAAACGAGTATAAAAAGTTCCTGTGGTGAAAAGAAGACCAAAGCACCAACTCAAATGATAACAAAATGTCCACAGAAGAATTCTCAAAGAGTAATATGAACTGGTTTCAATCCCAAAGACGCTTCTTGGAAGTGCTCATAAAATACTTTAAAAGACAAATAAGAGAGGTAGACGAAAAAAAAAAATGAGATAAGAAATGGGAGATATGCAAGAAAGCGGCAACAACTTGGAACAGAAAAACAATTCCTTAAAAAACACAATTAGCCAATTGCAAAAAAAAAAAAAAAATCCAGGGAAGAAAACAACACATTCAAAAGTATAATTCATCAAGTGGAAAAATAGATTCAAAAACTAACGGAAGAAAAGCACATATTAAAAACTAGAATGGAAAAAATAGGAGCTAATGACTGTATGAGACATCAAAAATCAATCAAACAAGCTAAAAGGAATAAAAAAGTGGAAGGAAATGTAAAATACCTCATTGGGAAAACAAGTGATCTGAGAAAAAGATCTATGAGACACATTAAAAAAAAAATATTGGTGTACTTGAAAGCCATGATCAAAAAAAAAAAGAGTCTAGATAGCATTCTTCAAGATATCATCAAGAAAATCTGCTTATATTACAACCAGAATAGGAAATACTTATTTAAAAAAATCTATTGATCTCTTCAGAAAAAAGATCCCACAAGGAAAGTCTCAAGGAACATTGTTTTGAAACTCCAGAAGTAGAATTTCAAGGGAAATATATGACAATCTGCCAAACAAAAATAATTCAAGTTTCAAGGAAGAACAGTTAGGATAATCCAGGATCTGGCAGCATTCTCAGTCTTGATCAAAGGACCTGAAATATCATATTAAAGAAGGCAAAGGACCTGGAGTTACAAATAAGAATAAACTACCCTACCCATCTAGACTGTATATCATCTTTCTGGGGAGGAGATGGATATTCCACAAAGTAAGAGACTTTTGGGCCTTTCCATTGGAAAACAAACAAACAAACAGACTTACACAGATAATTTATTCTTCAAACACAGGACTCAAGAGAAATAGAGAAAGGTAAATTGGGGGAAATATGTATTATTTAAAGATTAAATGGTTATCATCCCTAAATGGGAGAATTTGCTTTTGGGATAGTCAGAGTGAGGCATCACATGGATGGAGGGTGTCATAGTGAATATACTTTGATGTGATAAGAAAGAAAAAATACTCTAAGGGGTAAAAATGTCTGCACTAAAAGAAGAGGAAAGTGAGGCATAGTGGAATAAATTAGATCACATAAAGAGTCACAAATGACCTATTACAATTGAGGGAAAGAAGGGAGGGATATGAAGATTGGCTAAAAGTTGATCACATTATTTTTGGCTCAAAGAGGGGCTAACTTATTCATTCACTTGGGTACAGAAATTTTTCTTACCCCATAAAGAAGTAGGAGGGGAAAGAGGTCAGAAAAGGGAGGGGCTGGATAGAAGGGAGGGGAGGTAAATGGTAAATTGCGTTAAAAACAAAACAGTATTAAGGAGGGACATTGTGAAAAGAAAGAACAAACCTACATACAGGAGAGAAAATAGGATGGAAGGAAATCCACAGCTGGTAATCATTAATGTGAATATGAATAGGATGAACTCACATAACATGGGCAAAATACCATCTGTAGCCAGAAAAAGAAATATGGAGACTGAATGTAATTCAACACAAGCTAAGTTCACTTCTTTTTTTCTGTTCTTCCAACATGATTCATAAAGAAATCATTTAAAAATTTAATACACATGAAGAAATGCGTATTTCTACACATATAGAAAAAAATAAAATAATTAATCAAGGAAAAAACTAACTAAAATCATAAACAAATAATGGTAACAAATTTTCAACATGTAATTGGAAGGAGATTTTGACTAAGATAACAAACAAACAAGTAATTTTATAAATAAAGATCTAGTGTGCTTTCAAAGATATATTGATGATCTAATCTAAAAGAAAGAATGGTGTATTCATAAAATTTACATAAATTTAAGGATGTTGTCAAGTTTAAATATGTTACCAAGAAAGATATCATGGCAATTCACTATGACCTTACTCACATAAATATTTCATTATCTCAGGGATCTGGAATTAATTGGTTATTTCATCCACCACTGGGCTTGATCTCCATTTTCCAAGGGCAACTGATACATTTGCCATATGCTCTTTTATTCTCCATGTCAAAGATCTGGAAGAAGACTTTAAGAGGACCTACAATAGTGAATTTTTGTGATGATTGGCCAGCATGGACAGTCATAAGTGTACTGTAATATTAATCTATGGAGACAGTATTTATATAGATTTACAGATTCAATGAACTATGAAAAAATGTTGGATTTTTTTTGCCATGGTAAAATTAAGAAGAGGAACATAAATAATATTTTTTCATCCTATGATGTGTTATATATTTTACATAGGTTTCCATAGAAATATTATTATTATTATCATTTATTATTATTAAATACAATTCTGAGTTTATTGGAACTTGTTTTTTATTATTTTTAAAATACATATATAATTTTCAATATTCAACATTAACCTTGTGTTCCAAATTTTTTTCTTCCTGTTATCTATCTACTCTCTTTCCTAGATGGCAAGCAATCCAATATATATTTTTATTTATTTATTTTTGCTGTGGCAATTGGGGTTAAGTGACTTGCCCAGGGTCACATAGCTAGGAAGTAATCCAATATATGTTAAATGTGCACTTCTACACATATTTCACAATTATCATGCTGCACAAGAAAAATCATATCAAAAAGGAAAAAAAATGAAAAAGAAAACAAAATGCAAGCAAACAGCAACAAAAAATGAAAATACTATGTTGTGAACTACACTCAATCCCCACAGTCTTCTCTCTGGGTACACATAGGTCTTTTCATCACAAGACCTCAAGACCTTTGGAACTGGCCTGAATCAGCTTGCTGTTGAAAAGAGCCAAGTCTGTCAGAATTGATCATCATATTATCTTGCTGCTGTTGTGCTGGATCTAGGCAATTTCAGACAGGATTTGAGCTACTGATTAAAAATCCTCCTAGAGCTCACTGAACTTACATCTGGACATAAGTTCTGTTCAGTAGGGCAGCTATTAAAATTATTCTTATTTCTATTATGCCAGTAAGAAAACTGAAATCCCAAGCATTTTGTGGGACATTGGAGTCCTAGATTGATGAAAGTGAGGTAGTTGACACACCTAGTTGTCTAAAGGAAGTTGACTTGACTATTATTAAAGAGCTAGCGAAAGTTTAAAGTGGAATTTTTAACTCTAGTCTCTTGATTACAAGTTCAATATCACTCTACTATACTTCATTTAGGATATGAAAGACACTTGCAATTTCACAAAGGGTGCAAAAGGATCTATTAGCAATTTTATCTTTTGGGATATATTGCCATCAACAATATCTGAAAATCTACCATAAAAGGAACCTGTTACTGATGAATTACTGAGGAGAAAGTCAAGTACTGCCTTTGGGAACAGCTTTGAAGGATCACTCCCTTAGGTGTAATGTTCTTCTCTAAAATATTATGTTCTCTGGGAGCAGGTTTCTTGGGGGGGCTTCTGGAGGCAGCTTTAATTTCAGTTCAGTGATCATCCCAAATGCATCCAGGAGTTAAAATCCAAATCCTTTATTTTCTCTTTCAGGTATTGTCTCCTTCCTTGGGTCTGATTAGCTTTCTTAGAGGCCTATCTCTCCTTGGTTTCAAGAGCTTAAGCTGCCTTCTCTGGCTTATGAATTTCCTTGACTGAATCCTGGCTGAGGCTCAGAGCTTCTAGTGGGCTTATATGTCTGGCCCTGAGAGCTCCTTGCTTATATGCTGTACACTGAGTACACACCAATCATTATATCATAGGAAACCATTATTTGTTGTAGGATTAAATCAATGCTAAACTAGATTTAATCACTGTCTCCTCAGTTCCAATTACTTAGCACCTTGTAAGATTCTGAACACTTAGGAACTTAATTAGACTTTATTTTATAATTGAAACAGTTAAATATATGTTTTTTTTTTCAACAAATCTTCATACAATGTGATTTCTGATTTCATCATTCAACTAAATTTCTTTCTGAAATCATTAGTGATTTATTGATTGCTGAATCTGAGCCTTTTCTGGATTCTTATCCTATCCATCCTCGTTTCCTTTGATACTACAGATCAATATATTTTCTATTTACTTCCCCTCCTTTCATCTGAGAGTTTTTTCTTATATTCTTTTAATCAATCACAATCAAACAATCAATCAGTAAGCATTTATTACACAGTTCCTCTATAATGGGCTAAGTGATTGAGTTACCAAAAAAAAAAAAAAAAAAGTAAAAACAAGCAAAATAGTACCTGTCTTTAGAGTGCTTGCATAATAATAAAGAAGATATGTAAAAATGTAAGTGTATTTATAATAGTTAAATATTAGAAAGAAGGCAAAGTTTAAACAAAAGATTCACATAATGGAGGTGGGGAATGTGAATGGGGAGGCCTGCTTCACAGGGTGTTATTTGATGTATATTGAAATAATTGAGAAATATCAAAAAACAGAGGGGACAACTAACTATGGGCATACCATTGCTTTAGTACAATGTTTGGTTGTGCTTTAAAATAAGTACTGATTAATTTATTAAATACTTCCTCCTTGATTAAATCTTTCCTGATCCCCGACAAGAAAGTACACTAACACTCCACTAGCTTACTCTTCTCTATAATCTTTTGAGAACTCTTCAACTTATATGTGTTTAATTATCATCTTTATACTGATGATTCTTAGATCTCCATTTCTAGCCTCAGTCTCTGCTAAGCTCTAGTATCACTTTATCAAATTATTACCAGAAATTTTGAATTAGATGTCTTAAAAACTTTTCTTCATCATATCCCAGATTTAATATATTGCCTTTACTCCCAAATTTGATCTCTCTTTCAAACTTCCCTATTACTGTCAACAACATGACTATCTTTCCTCCCATTCAGAGCCTCAATTTTATTGCTATATTCCAGTCTTCAAATTTATTAAGTCCATATGTCTAATCAGTTGCCAAAATATGTCATTTCAATCTCCACATCATTCAAATATGTCACCTGCTCTCCAAAGATGCAAACACTACCCTAGTTCAAGCCCTCCTTACTTTTCTCCAAGGTATTATAATAGTCCATTATTTAGTATCCCTGAACCAAAACTCTGTAATCTGTATTCCATCTTTCAGATGGTGACTGAAGTATTGTTCCTAAAACTCAAATCTAAACACATTACTTTATTATTCAATTTGCCTCAGTGATCCCCTTTATTTTATTGATCAAGTATTAAATCTTTTCTTAGGTAACCCTGTTCAACCTGGCTTGCCACCTTCCTTTCCAGATTTATTATGCATAAATCCTGGGTCTAGTCCCATTGGCTTTATAGTTCTCCATACGTGATAATGCATCAAATTGGTCACATACTTTTAAAAAAATAACAAAAATGAATCATAATTTCTACTTTTGTGTTTAAAGATCAAAATCACTTCTTGGAAGAAAAGGCAAAGAAAAGTAAACAACAGTTCTAAGAAAAATGAAAGATTAAAATTAAGTGATTCAGGATTAAGGTCTACTTTTCAGCAGTCAATATTTCTATATCAGTAATTATTGTAATTCAACCAGAATAACTTCTTATTGCTGTTTATTTCAATAAAATTCATACTGGAAGGCTATCCAATAAGTGCAAATAGATTATCTAGAGTCTACAACAAACTGCATTTAATAAATAACTTGAAGCTGACAGAACTGTAATCCTCATGAGGATGATCATAATTTCCATTAAAAATGTCATATTGATTTCATAGATGCTCTCAAATTGCAGCTAAGTTCTCTGAATTCTATTTTATTTCAGTTGAGTTAAACAAAATACTCAATAAATAGAATATATATATATATATATATATATGCACACACACACATATATATAAACACATATGCATACATACTTTTTATATTAAAGCTTTTTTTATTTACAAAGCATGTGCATGGGTAATTTTTCCAACATTGAACCTTGCATCTCCTTCTGGCATCTTCAACAATTGAAGCAGACACTGGCAGGCAATCTCGCCCATGTAGGAGCATCCATAGATCTAGCTGTTTTCTCACTTCATTTAGCAGGGATCTCATCCATCCTAGGAGCTATTAACTTTATTCCAACAATTATCAATATGAAGCCTCCTGCAATATCCCAATATCAGACACCATTTTGGTGTCATGTTTCCAAATTTTCCCCTCCTTCCCCCCACCCTCTCCCTAGCCGGCAGGTAGTCCAATACATGTTAAATATGTTGAAATACATGTTAGATCCAAAATATGTATACATATATATAGTTATCTTATTATACAACAAAAATCAGATCAAGAAAAAAGAAAAAGAAAAACTGAGAAAGAAAACAAAATGCAAGCAAATAACAATAGAGAGAGTGAGAATGCTATGATGTGTTTTATACTCTGTTCCCATGGTTCTTTCTCTGGGTGTGGATGGCTCTCTTCATCACTGCACAAATGGAACTGGTTTGAATCATCTCAGTGTTGAAGAGAGCCATGTCCTTCAGAATTGATCCTCATATAGTGTTGTTGCCCTATATAATGACCTCCTGGTTCTGCTGATTTCACTTAACATCAATTCATGTAGGTCTCTACAAGCCTCTCTGAAATCATCCTCCTGGACATTTCTTACAGAACAATAATATTCCATAACATTCATATACCATAATTATTTCAGCCATTCTCCAATTGATGGGCATCCACTGAGTTTCCAGTTTTTTGCCACTACAAAGAGGGCTGCCACAAACATTTTTGCACATGTGGGTCCGTTTCCATCCTTTAGGATCTCTTTGATATATAATCCCAGTAGAAACATGGTTGGATCAAAGGATATGCACAGTTTAATAACTTCTTGAGCACAGTTCCAAAGTGATCTCCAAAATGGTGGGATGCATTCATAGTTCCACCAACAATGTATAGTGTCCAAGTTTTCCCATATTCCCTCCAACATTCGTCATTATCTTTTCCTGTCATCTTACCCAATATAATAGGTGTGTAGTGGAATTGCAGAGTTGTCTTAATTTGCATTTCTCAAAACAATAGTGATTTAGAGTACCTTTTCATGTGACTACAAACAGTTTCAATTTTTTCATCTGAAAATTGTCTGTTCATATTCTTTGACTATTTATCAATTGGAGTCTGGTTTGAATGATTATAAACTTGAATCAATTCTCTATGTATTTTAGAAATGAGTTCTTTATCAGATCCTTTGGATAAAAAATATTTCCTAGTTTATTGTTTCCTTTCTAATCTTGTCTGCATTTTTTGTTTTTTAAATTAACTTAATATAATCAAAATTATATATTTTATGATAAATAATAATTTCTAGTACTTCATTGATCACAAATGTCTTCCTTCTCCACAAATCTGAGAGGTAAACTATCCTATGTTCTTCTAATTTGTTTATAATATCATTCTTTATGTCTAGATCATGAACCCATTTTGACCTTATCTTGGTATAAGGTGTTAGGTGTGGATCTATGCCTACTTTCTGCCACACTAGTTTCTAATTTTCCCAGCAGTTTTTGTCAAATAGTGAATTGTTATACAAAAAGGTGGGGCACTGGGGTTTGTCAAATACTAGATTGTTACAGTCATAGGCTATTTTGTTCTGTGAAACTAACCTATTCCACTGATCAACTTCTCTATTTCTTAGCCAGTACCTAATGGGGTTGATGACTGCTGCTTTATAATATAGTTTTAGATCTGGTACAGCTAAGCCAACTTCATTTGTTTTTCCCTTCATTAATACCTTTGGAATTCTTGACTTTTAGAGCTTTCAGATGAAATTGGTTGTTATTTTTTTCAAATTTAGTAAAATAGTTTCTTGGGAGTTTGATTGGCATAGCACTAAATAAATAGATTAGGTAGTATTGTCTCCTTGATTATATTTGCTTGACCTATCCAAGAGCATTTAATATTTTTCCAATTATTTAGATCTGATTTTATTTGTGTGGAAAGTGTTTTGTAGTTTTGCTTATATAGTTTCTGACTGTCCCTTGGCAGATAAATTCCAAAATATTTTATACTATCAACAATTACTTTAAATGGAATTTCTCTTTATAACTCTTGTTATTGGATTTTGTTACTGATGTATAAAAATGCTGATGATTTATATGGATTTATTTTGTATCCTGCAACTTTCTAAAGTTGTGGATTATTTCTAATAGCTTTTTAGTTGATTCTCTGGAGTTCTCTAAGTATACCATCATATCATCTTCAAAGATTGATAATTTGGTTTCCTCATTACCTATTCTAATTCCTTTGATCTCTTTTTCATCTCTTATTGCCAAGGCTAGCATTTCTAATACAATATTGAATAGTAATGGTGATAGTGGGCAACCTTATTTTACCCCTGATCTTATTGGGAATGGTTCTACTTTATCCCCATGAGATATGATACTGATGGCTTTAATTTAAATTTAAATTTAATTTCATTTAAAGCTGATGGATTTAAATAGATGCTACTGACTATTTTAAGGAAAAGTCCATTTATTCCTATATTCTGTAGTGTTTTTAATAGGAATGGGTGTTGGACTTTGTTCAATGCTTTTTCTGCATTGATGGAGATAATCATATGTTTTTTTGTTAATTTGGTTATTTATATAGTCAATTACGCTAATAATTTCCCTAATATTGTACCAGCCCTGCATTCCTGGTAAAAATTGTAATTGGCCATGATGTATTATCCTAAGGATAATTATTTGTAATGTCTTTGCTAATATTTCATTCAAGATTTTTGCATCAATATTCATTAGGGAGATTGGTCTATAATTTTCTTTCTCTGTTTTTGTTCTATCTGGTTTAGGTATCAGTACCATGTCTATGTCATAAAAGGAATTTAGAAGGACTCCTTCAATCCCTATTTTTTTCAAGTAGTTTATATAGCATTGGAGTTAATTGTTTTTTACATGTTTCATAGAATTCACATGTAAATCATCTCATCCTAGGGATTTTTCCTTAGGGAATTTATTAGTAATTTGTTCTATTTCTTTTTCTAAAATGGGACTATTTCAGTAATTTATTTTCTCTTCTGTTAATCAAGGCAATCTATATTTTTGTAGGTATTCCTCCATTTCACTTAGGTTGTCAAATTTATTGGCATAAAGTTGGGCAAAGTAATTATTAATTATTGCTCTAGTTTCCTTTCATTGGTGGATAGGTCTCCCTTTTCATTTTTGAGATTAACAATTTGCTTTTCCTCTTTCCTTTTTCTAATCAAATTAACTAAAAGTTTATCTATTTTTTTTTTTTCATAAAACCAACTCTTAGGTTTATTTATTAATTCAATAGTTTCTTTTTTTTTACTTTCAATTTTATTAATCTCTTTTATTTTTAGAATTTCAAGTTTAGTATTTGATTGGGGGTTTTAAATTTGATCTTTTTCTAGATTTTTTATTTGCAAGCCCAATTTATTGATTTTCTCGTTCTCTATTTTATGCAGGTAAGCCTCTAGAGATATAAAATTCCCCCTTATTACTGCTTGGGATGTATCCCACAGTTTTGGTATGTTGTCTCATTATTGTCATTCTCTTGGATGAAATTATTAATTGTGTCTATGATTTGCTGTTTCACCATTCATTCTTTAAGATGAGTTTATTTAGTTAACAATTTCTTTTTGATCTATTTTCCCCTAGCCATTTATCGAAGGTAATTTTTATTGCATTGTAATCAGAAAAAAAATGCATTTACTGTTTCTGCCTTTCTGCATTTTATTTTGAGATCTTTGTGTTCTAATATATGGTCAGTTTTTGTATAGATTCCATGAACTGCCAAGAAGAAAGTATAATCCTGTCTCCATTCAATTTTCTCCAAAGATCTACCATATTTAGTTTTTCTAGTATTCCATTTAGCTGTTTAACTTCTTATTTATTTTGTGTTTGATTTATAAGTTCTGATAGAGTAAGTCTGAGATCTTCCACTATTATGGTTTTTTCTTCAGAAACAAATGGAATTCATTTGTTTCATTAAATGTCCATCTTCTTCCCTGAAAGAAAATGCTCAGTTTAGCAGGGTAATTTATTCTTGGCTACATTTCAAGTTCCTTCACCTTTCAGAATATCAGATTCCAGGTCCTTCTATCCTTTAAAGTGGAAGCTGCTAGGTCCTAAGTAATCCTTATCGTAGCTCCTCGGTATTTGAATTTTTTCTTTCTGGCTGCTTATAATATTTGTTCCTTGCTCCAATAGTTCTCAAATTTAGCCACGATATTCCTTGGTGTTTTAAATTTGGGGTCTCTTTCAGGAGGTGTTTGGTGAATTCTTTCAGTGGTCATTTTACCTTCTGATTCTATGATATCCAGCCAGTTCTCTTTGACCATTTCCTGAAAGATAATTTCTAGGCTCTTTTTTTCATCATGTATTTCAGGAAGTCCAATAATCCTTAGATTGTATCTCCTAGATCTATTTTCCAGGTCAGTTGTTTTCCCAGCTAGGTATTTTACATTTTTTCCTATTTTTTTTTTTATTTTGCTTGATTGATTCTTGTTGTCTCATTGAGTCATTCATTTCCATTTGTTCAGTTCCTAATTTTAGTGAATTATTTTCTTCATTTACTTTTTTTTACTTCTTTTTGTATTGTAAAAATGAATTTTTAAATGAGTTGATTTGTTCTATGGAATTTTTTTTTTCCATTTCACAAATTCTGTTTTTCTGGGAGTTGCTTTCTTTTTCCATTTTATCAAATCTATCTTTCAGTGAGTTATATGCCTTTTCCTAAACCCTCTTGCACATTTTTTTTTCATTTCCTTTCCCCATTTTAGCTCATTTTAAAGATTCTTTTTAATTTCTTCTAGGAGAGCCTTGTATGATGCTGATCAGGTTATATTGCGTTTTGGGGCTTCATCTGGAGACATTCTGCCTTTAGTCTCCTCAGAGTTTGAAATCTGTTCTCTTTCACCATAAAAGCTATCTATTGTCAGAGTTAGGGGAGGGGAAATTTTCCAAGCAGCTGCAGCTATGGTTGGTCAGTGCTGATTCACTTCCAGTGCTGGGTAGGTGTGGCCAGTTCCCATGAGATTCTGGCATTTGGGGGTCCACTATTGATCTTTTATGCTTATGTTGGAAGTTTTATACTTTTCTGCATGATATCAATCTATCTATTGGCAATTGTTTTAAGGCATAACTAAGCACTGTTGTCCATCAGCAATTGTTTTAAAATATAATTAAGCAGTGTCTTAGATACTAGATATACTAAGTTAAAATTAAATCAGTTTCTACCCTCAAGAAATATTCAGTCTTGCCAGAGAAACTTGCATGTAAAATACACATACATGGACACATATATGATACCAGATAATTTGAGAGGACGATACTAGCGGCTAGGGAGGTCAGAAAAGCATTTATTTAGAACTTCATATTTGATCTGAACCCTAAAGGAATCTAAAGATTGTAAGAATTTGTGATAAGGAGAAAGACTTAAAAAACTGTTCTTCACTGGAAAAAAAAAATAGTTTTGTTTGTTTGGTTGGTTGGTTTTTTTTTTTTTTTTTTTTTTTGGTATAAGAAAAACTATGAAGGTCTCTTTGGCTGCACTATAATATTCCTAAAGGAAAATAATATGCAAAAAGTCTAGACAGGTTATATTGGGACCAAGTTATGAAGACACTAAAATGCTAAATAAATTTTATGTAGGGTATTTGTTAAGGGACAGGTCAATTCCTTGAGAACCTCCACAGCTATGGATCATAACATCTCAAGGAGTTGCAGGGCAGCCTTTGCTGACACAGGTGTTGCAGACTGGAAATGATAAATTGGAGGCAGAGGGAAGAGGAGAGAGGTCAGACAACACAATGGCCTCTCAGTCGAAGAGGTCAGAGAACAACAATTGCCTCTCAATCTCCTTGTATCATCCTCTCACAAGAAGAGATCCATTCTGGATTGGATCTCCAGCAGGCACTATCAGGTGACTTCTGTGTATTCCAGCAACTCTCCTATGTATTACAATAGGTATCTCATTTTTTTTTCCCCTGGGGCAATTGGGTTAAGTGACTTGCCAAGGGTCACACAGTTAGGAAGTGTTAAGTGTCTGAGGCCAGATTTGAACTTAGTTCATCCTGATTTCAAGGTTGGTGTTCTATCCACTGCACTACCTAGCTGCAAAAAACAAACTAGAAAAACCCAAACAAAAGAAAACTGCTGTTTCATGAATGATGAGACTGAGAGGTTCATATGACACTTAATAAGAAAAGTGTGACGGACAATGATACAGGATTAGAACTTGGAAGAGGGAATAGGTCTTGATAGGAGATTCATTTGTCTAGAGATGCTAACTAAAATCATGTGGACCAAGAGAAAATGTAGAAAGACAAGAAAACTGGGCCTAAGAGCAATCTTTGGAGTATGCCACAATTAGAATGAATGTTATAGATGATGATCCAGAAAAGGAAAATGATAAGGAGTGGTAAGATAAAACACTCCCCACACAGCTCTTCCATCTGAGCTTTATGGAAAGTCAATTCAATAAATAAAATATTCTTATCACACAGAACACATTGGAAGAATTTTGTCATACTTGCAATGAAATTGGTCTGCCAAATTTATAATCTATTGGAAGAAACTTGTTGGTTGTTTTTGAGAGGCAATTCATGTCTGAGGCTGGAAGGAAGAACATTTTCATACATACCCATCATTCCCAAGAATTATGGTACATTTTTTAGGTTTTCATGGAGTCTCAAAGACTCTGATAGCATTTTAAAATTTCATATGATTATTTTTGAACATTTGTTTTAAAAACTAAATCAAAAGCTTTGTATTTTAAAAAAATATAATTTTTTTTCTAATTTCTCCTCTCATAAAAAGTGGAGGCAAATGCCTTGGTTTTGAATCCTGGCTATTTCACTTAGGTGAGTGGTCTTGAACAAGAAGATAATCTCTCTGAGCTTCAGTTCAGATCTCTAAGATCAGTCCCTAATTTAGAAAGTGAGATATTTGAAGTAGATGAATTCTGAAGTCCATTCTAACACCAAATAAATAACCCTATTTTACTATATTATGAATAGGGAAGTAAAGATTATGTACTAGTTCTTTTTCTGGCAAGGTGTTATTAGCAGTTACATCATCAAATTTGTAATCAAAATCCCCCTGCCCTTCATAGTACTCTTGAGTAACGTTTTGATAATAAGAAGAAAAATGTAATGCTTCACTCAAATAACTGTTTTGTTTTTAAGCAAAGCCAAATTTTTTATTTAAAGTTCCTGATTCTGTTTTTGGCAATATGCACTCTGGAAAAAGTCTGGCATGTTTCTGGCTGCTGACAGATGTTGTTTGGACTTATCTCTTGTCCTTGTTCTAGTTGCTAGGTAACTGAACAAAGACTTGTCCAAGTGCTAAAAATTAAAACTCTGGGGAGACTGATAAAGAGCTGGACTCAGGATCATTTAAGTCCTGTTTTATGACCCTAGAAGGGGAAGAGTTAGTTCATTAATAATAGAACATGAATCAACTGAATACTTCAGTGATTAAAAATTTTAATATTTTATTCTAATGGCTCTTTCAGAATTTTTGGTAACTTGGCGATGACTAAGGGCGATGATTTAATATAAAGCCAATTGAATAGATTTCTCTGGATCTTTTATTTGGATTTTTTTCATGACGATTCATCTAGTGGCAGATGATTTTTACATTTTCTTTTGTCATTACAAAATATATCTTTTTATGAGAGAGGAATGTGCTAAAGTGCAAAGTGATCTTAGCCTTATCCTTCTCACAACAGCCTTGTGATATAGGACTGGCATCTATCACCCGTCATATTATTCTTCCTCATAATCAAGAGTAGTGCCAATTAGAAGAGAGAAAAGATGAAAAGTAACACCTACATGAAATTCTTTCCCTTGCACAAGTCCCTAAGGCATTTACTAAATAGTACTCTTTTATCAGAAAGGGGTCAAGATACTGAGTGATGTCATGTTTATTTAAAAAAGAAAAAGCACTTCAAATTATATAGAAAGTAAAAAGAAAAAGTCAAGTTGTATTTACCCTTCCTTTAAATAGATTTTTCCTTATTTAAAGAAGATAAAAGATTAGCATAAAGGGAATGGTGCAAAGTTTTCCTTTCATAGGGCAATTCTTCCTTGAGGGAGAGTAGGAAAGTGACTTCCATATCAGATAAAACAAATACATTAGAAGGAAGTTGCAAATTCATTGTATTCATCACATACTTTAATATAAGCTTAAAGTGAATTAGATGGGGCCAAGATTAGTCAAAATGGCCAGGTAAGTGTTTGCAAAAAAGCAGTTTCTAAAGAAATCAACTAAAAACATGGAGTTGTGGACATACTTCAGAAATATATGTGAGTGTCTGAATTCTTATTGTCTACTATGTACTTGATGGGTTGTAAATGGAAAAATTAACAAGCATGAAAAGGACTAAATAAATAAATGTTTTATTAAAATATGTATAAGCAATTACTATAGTAATCTACAATTTGATAAATCCAAAGACTCCAACTTCTGTGATAAGAATTCATTGTTTGACAAAAATGGCTTTTTTTTTTTTTTTTTTTTTTGGCTTTTTCTTTGTCATTTCTTTTCCCCCTTTTTGGACTGATTTTTCTTGTACAGCATGACAAATAAAGAAACATGTTTAAAAGGATAATACGTATTTTTGCTTATATCACATTGCTTGCTGTCTTCAGGAAAGGGAATGGAGGGAGGAGAAAACATTTAGAACACAAAGTCTTACAAAAATGAATGTTAAAAACTATCTTCACATGTATTTGGAAAAATAAATTACTATTGAGAAAATTGTATAAGAAAATAAATATGCTCTGACAATAGAGGGAGCTCAGATATAGTTTCTATACAAACAAAATAGCAGACCAATATTACCCTAATGATAATAATTAGCCTAATGATAAAAATTCTGATTTTTTTTTTATTAAGGGCCTCTTTGATGAAACCTATGTATGTCTCAGAATATTTTAAAATACACAAAATGAAAAGTACATTATTACCAAAAAAGTCAGTGAATATAAAGGTGTATATGTGTGTGTGTGTATGTGTGTGTGTGTGTATGTGTGTATTTTTTTCAGTCCAAGTTTGTGAACCATCTGAAATATATTCATGATCTCCTTAGGGGTGTATGGACTCTATTTTAGAAAATTTCTGGTCTTATGCTTCCCCCATTGTCCAAGAATGTAGTTTCCTATTATTATTTACAATATATTTTATATCAATGTTAAGATCATCATTATTCCCCCACCACTACTCTCCTATATGCCCATAAACTCAGTAAAAGCATTTCTTGTAACAGATTAGTTCATTTAATCAAAACAAATCAATATGATTTCCATGCATTCTTCATCCCAATTTTCCCATTTGTCTAATCAAAGATGAGAGTCTTATTTGACTTTTGAAATAGCAATTAGTCATAGAATTCATTATAATTCTCAAGGTATTTATTGTTGTTTTTTGTTACATTATTATGATTGCCATACATATTATTCTCTTACTTTGTTCTATTTCTTCATACTAAAGATCCTAGCCTTCTCTAATTTTGTCCTAACCATTATTTGTTATTTATATAACCATATTGTGTTCTGTTATATACCACAAATTTGCTCAGCTATTTCCCCAATCAATTATTATCCATAGTAGCATAGATTTGTAACTAAAAGGGATCTCAGCAATAATCTAGTCTAATCCTCCAATTTATATTTGAGGAAACTGAGGCTCAGATAATGCCTTGCCCAAGGTCACATGGGTACAAAGTGGCAAAGCTCTAATTTGAACCCAGATCCTCTAACTCTATAGCCTCTAATGTCTTTATTCTTTGCTGTTTACTGCTACTCTTTCTAATTTTCTCCTTTCTCATCCTTCCTTTTGCTTCTCTTTATCTTCCTCATTCTGCTGCTGTTAGTACTGCTATTACTACTACTACTACTACCACCAGTACTACTACTATTACTAATATTCACCAAAAATGCTCGGGGGGTTTGTTTTAATTTTGATGTTTGTGAACTTTCCCCCTTTGATCTCCTTAGGATAATGTTCCCAGTGGTGAATGATTTCTCAGTAAAATAGAAAGAGAAAGGTTTCTTGGGGAGGTTTTTGGAGGCAGCCTTAGTTTCAGTTCAAAGATTATACATATACTGTAGTTAGGATATACTATAACATATTTAACATGTATAAGACTGCTTGTCATATAGGGGAGGGGGTGGAGGGAGGGAAGGGAAAATTCGGAACAGAAGTGAGTGCAAGGGATAATGTGGTAAAAAAAAAAAAAATTACGCAGGCATATGTTCTGGTAATAAAAAGTTCCAACTGAAAATTTAAAAAAATAAATGATGCTTTATGAAATAGAAACACTAGTTGTAAATTCCACCCTTGTTGGAATCCTTACAAAGTATTAAGTCATTAGAATTGGTAGAGACAATAATTATCTAATTTAGCATGGTTCAGTATGATTGATCTGATCCTACAAGGAGATATTATGGGCCAGAACTTGAAACAATTCCACTAAGTGGAATTGAGGAGACAATGTTTAAATCTAGTTTAGAACTGATTTAATCCTACAACAAATAATGGTTTCCCAGTGATATAATGATTGGTGTATACTCAGTGTGGGCCATATAAGCAAGAAACTCTCAGGGCCAGACACAGAAGCCCACTCTCGGAGGTGGAGACAGATTCATTCAATATGCCACTTTTGTGTTGGCTGGAGACATTCAGAAGGAGCTAGGGGCTGAAGCTCAAGACTTTGAAGGACACAATAAAGGACTGGATTTTAACTCCTGGCTGCATTTGAAGTGATTATTACATTAAACTTAAACTAAGGCTGCCTCCAAAAACCTCCCCAAGAAACCTGCTCCCAGAGAGAACCATCATATATTATACAAAAAGAAGAGAACACCACAAGACACCCCTCCTCCCCAGCTTTCTGCTTTCCTTCTAATCTTGGTTGCATTGGTTTTTGTTGTGATACAGGAGCCACCTGCCAGTGGCTGCTGGAGGTCTAACTCAGATCTGTAGAATGGATTTCTTCATGTGAGAGGGTGATGATGATACAAGAAGACTGAGAGGCAGTTGCATTCTCTGACCTCTCTCCTCTTCCCTCTTGCCTTCATTTTTTTTTTTCATTCTCAATTCAAAAGGAACATATGAGAAAGGTGCTTTGCAACTCTCTTGTTTTCTTGTTGCACAGGAAGAATTAGATTCAGAAGGTAAAGATAACCTGGGAGGAAAAACAAAAATGTAAACACTTTACACTCATTTCCCAGTGTTTTTTTTTTTTGGGGGGGGGTGAGATAGCTGCTTCTGTCCATCATTGATCAACTGGAACTGAATTAGATCTTCTCTTTGTCAAAGAAATCCACTTGCATCAGAATACATCCTCATACAGTACTGTTGTTGAAATATATAACAATCTCCTGGTTCTGCTCATTTCACTTAGCATCAATTCATGTAAGTCTCTCCAAGCCTCTCTGTCTTCATCCTCCTGGCCATTTCTTTTTTTTTTTTTCCAATTCTTTCTTTCTTATTTATTTATTTTTCTATTTTTTCTATTTATTTTTTTTTATTATAATAACTTTATTGACAGAACCCATGCCAGGGTAATTTTTTTTTTACAACAGTATCCCTTGTACTCACTTCTGTTCCGATTTTTCCCCTCTCTCCCTCCACCCCTTCCCCTAGATGGCAAGCAGTCCTATATTTGTTAAATATGTCACAGTATATCCTAGATACAATATATGTGTGCAGAACCAAACAGTTCTCTTGTTGCACAGGGAGAATTGGATTCAGAAGGTAAAAATAACCTGGGAAGAAAAACAAAAATGCAAACAGTTTACATTCATTCCCTAGTGTTCTTTTCTTTGGGTGTAGCTGCTTCTGTCCACCCTTGATCAATTGAAACTGAGTTAGGTCTCTTTGTCAAAGAAATCCACTTCCATCAGAATACATCTTCATACAGTATTGTTGTTGAAGTATATAATGATCTCCTGGTTCTGCTCATTTCACTTAGCATCAGTTCGTGTAAGTCTTTCCAAACCTCTCTATATTCATCCTTCTGGTCATTTCTTACAGAACAATAATATTCCATAACATTCATATACCACAATTTACCCAACCATTCTCTAATTGATGGGCATCCATTCATTTTCCAGTTTCTAGCTACTACAAACAGGACTGCCACAAACATTTTGGCACATAAAGGTTCCTTTCCCTTCTTTAGTATCTCTTTGGGGTATAAGCCCAGGAGTAGCACTGCTGGTCAAAGAGTATGCATAGTTTGATAACTTTTTGGGCATAATTCCAGATTGCTCTCCAGAATGGTTGGATTCGTTCACAACTCCACCAACAATGCATCAGTGTCCCAGTTTTCCTGCATCCCTTCCAACATTCATCATTATTTTTTCCTGTCATCTTAGCCAGTCTGACAGGTGTGTAGTGGTATCTCAGAGTTGTCTTAATTTGCATTTCTCTGATCAATAGTGATTTGGAACACTCTTTCATATGAGTGGTAATAGTTTCAATTTCATCATCTGAAAATTGTCTGTTCATATCTTTTGACCAATTGGAGACTGGCTTGATTTCTTATAAATTAGAGTCAATTCTCCATATATTTTGGAAATGAGGCCTTTATCAGAACCTTTAACTGTGAAGATGGTTCCCAAATTTGTTGCTTCCCTTCTAATCTTGTTTGCATTAGTTTTGTTTGTACAAAGGCTTTTTAATTTGATGTAATCAAAATTTTCTATTTTGTGATCAATAACGATCTCTAGTTCATCTTTGGTCACAAATGTCTTCCTCCTCCACAGGTCCAAGAGATAAACTATCCTATGTTCCTCTAATTTATTTATAATCTCAATCTTTATGCTTAAATGAAGGACGCATTTTGATTTTATCTTGTATACAGTGTTAAGTGTAGGTCCATACCTAATTTCTGCCATACTAATTTCCAGTTATCACTGCAGTTTTTGTCAAATAATGAATTCTTATGCCAAAAGTTAGGATCTTTGGGTTTGTCAAACACTAGATTGCTATAGTTGACTATTCTGTCTTGTGAACCTAACCTGTTCCACTGATCACTTGATCTATTTCTTAGCCAATACCCAATGGTTTTGGTGACTGCTGCTTTATAATATAGTTTTAGATCAGGTACAGCTAGGCCACCTTCATTTGATTTTTTTTTCATTAATTACTTGAGATTCTCGAACTTTTATTATTCCATATGAATTTTGTTGTTATTTTTTCTAGATCATTAAAATATTTTCTTTGAAGTCTGATTCGTATAGAACTAAATAAATAGATTAGTTTAGGGAGTATTGTCATCTTTATTATATTCGCTCAGCCTATCCAAGAGCACTTGATATTTTTCCAATTATTTAAGTCTGACTTTATTTGTGTGGAAAGTATTTTGTAGTTTTGCTCATATAATTCCTGACTTTCCTTTGGTAGATAGATTCCCAAATATTTTATGCTGTCGACAGTTATTTTGAATGGAATTTCTCTTTGTATCTCTTGCTGTTAGATTTTGTTGGTGATGTATAAAACTGCTGGTCATTTCTTACAGAACAATAATATTTCATAACATTCATATACCACAATTTACCCAACCATTCTCCAATTGATGGGCATCCATTCATTTTCCAGTTTCTAGCCACTACAAATAGGGTCGCCACAAACATTTTTGCACATACAGGTCCCTTTCCCTTCTTTAGTATTTCTTTGGGATATAAGTCCAGTAGTAGCACTGTAAAGCATCATTTCTAAAATGTATTGACTCAAATTTAAAAGAATATAATCATTCCCCAATTAACAAATTACCAAAGGATTTGAGCAGATAATTTTCAGATGAATAAATTATAGCCATTTATTTATATGAAAAAATGTTCTAAATCACCATTGATGAGAGGAATGAAATTAAGACAACTCAGAGGTACCATTTCATACCTCTCAGGTTGGCTAAGATGACAGGAAAAGCTAATGATGAATGATGAAAGGGATATGTGAAAAGTGGAACATTAAGATATTGTTAGTGGGACATTTAATGAATTGTTTGTGGAGTTGTGAATTGATAGAACCATTCTGCAGAGCAGGTTGGAACTGTGCCCAAAAGGCTATAAAGCTATGCATACTCTGATTCAGCAGTGTATCTACTGGATCCATATTCCAAAGTTATCATAAAAGAGGGGGAAAGAACCACATTGCAAAAATGTTTGTAGCAGCCCTTTTTGTAGTGACAAGGAACTGCAGACTCAGTGGATGCCCATCAATTAAGGAATGGCTGAATAAATTATGGTATTTGGAGGTAATGAAATATTATTTTCTATAAAAATGATGAGCAAGCTGATTTCAGAAAAGCCTGAAAAAACTTGCATTAACTGATGCTGAGCAGAATCGAGAGAACATGGAACACAGTAATAATATTATGTTATAATCAACTGTGATGAACTTGGATCTTTTCAGCAGTGAGGTGATTCAAGGTAATTCCAATAGACTTGGGCTAGGCAAAAGGATGCCTTTTGCAACTGGAGAGAAAACTATGAAGATGGAATGTGCATCAAATCATAGTATTTTTAGCTTTTTTTCTGTTCATGGTGTTTTTTTTTTATCTTGGTTCTTTCCCTGTTGATCTGATTTTGTGTGTACGTGCAGCATAAAAAAAATGGAATATCTATAAAGAAGAATTGTACATATTTGACCTATATCATATTTCTTGCTGTTAGGAGTTAGGATTGGGGGGTATGGAGGGAGAAAATTTGGAATGCAAGGTTTTGCAGAGGTGAATGTTGAAAACTATCTTTGTATGTATTTGAAAAAATAAAATAATATTCAAAAAAGTAACAAAAAGCAAAAACAAAATCATAAAGTTCTTGAGGGCAGGGATCATTTTGTCTTTTGTCTCCAGAAGTTTTCACAATACCAAGGATATAATAAGTGCTTTCTAATTGATAGAAATTCTTGTTTTGTTGATCTTTCATAAGAAGTAAATCATCATTTATATTTGGATGTACCTTAAAACTATAAATAATCTTTAATCCAGCAATACCATCATTATATCTGTTTCCTAAGTTGATAAGGGAAAAGGAAAAGAACCTCTATGTTCTAAAACATTTTATAACAGTTCTCTTTGGGTGGCAAGGAACTGGAAATTGAGAAGATTCCTGTCAACTGAAGAAGAGATAAAAAAGTTGTATTATGTAATTGTAAAGGAATAATGCTGTTCTTTAAAAAATGATGAGCTTGTTAATTTTAGGGAAAAATTAAGAAAAACATGGCAAAACATGAAAAAATGAAAAGTGAAGTGAGTAGAACCAAGAGAATGTTGTACATTTGAAGTACTATGTTATTCAAAGAACTAAATTATTGTGTCATAAATAGTCAAATCAGTTACAAAGGACTCATGTAGGTAGATGACATCCTCCTCCAGAGAAAGATTTGATAAGCTGTGAAATGGTGGCCTACTCTAGGACAAAGTGGAGAGAAAGGGAAGGAGACAATCTAGAACTAAAAATACAATTAAAATAGATAAAATTACTTTTTTTTAAAATAGAGAATTAAATATATTTGCTATTCTTCATTGATAACCATAGAGTAAAATGCAAGTGACTAAGTTGGAATCAAGATATTAGATTATAGTCTTGACTTGGTTGCTAACTAATTATATGACCTTGAGTAAATTAGTTCACTTTTATGGGTCTTTATCTTATCTTACAATTGGAAATAAAAACTCTGTATTACTTATGTTCTGTGTATTTATGTGGTGAGATAGACCTGAACTTGTGAGAAATGAATGGATATTACCATTACACAATATTCATGTTATCATATATTTCCTTTTTTTTAATGACTTTGTTAAACTGAAAAGGAGGGAGGACTTAGGGACTATGAGCTATATAGTTGGCCTATAGTATATAGTAGGTTATGATTTTCAAATCAAAAAGTGTGTTTTTCTACCTATGATTACTATACTTGATAGTAATATATATATAACTATACTTGATAAGAAATTGAAAAGGTCAAGTGGCTGGAAATAAAAGGGTACAGATGGAAAATTTTTGAAATTGAAAATTCCAGCACTTATAAATAATGATTTATTTTCCAACACTAGGAAGCTTGCCCAGGAAAAATACATTTGTATTCCCCATGCTTATTTTCCCTTTATTTTTCATAGAAAAGAGACTGAGAATTTGTTTGCTTTACATTGAGTGAAAATATGATAATCACAGGTAGTTCTCTCTCTCTCTATCTATGGTATCAGTATTCCTCTGTTAATAGATTTTTCTCTGTCTGTTCTTTGTTTTGTATCTGACCAGTTTATTTTTTTCCTCTAGTGATTCTGGGTTTATTATATCTGAAGTGTGTAATATGTGTTTGTTTGTTTTCAAGTGAATTCACCATTTTCTAAATGCTTACTAAATGAAGAGCTCCAAAACATCTGGGTGTCTAAATTCAAATCAGTAAAAAATTCTGAACTCATAGTCAATTATATTTTTTTTGACTGGCTGTCATGTCTATTTAGTTCATACAGGTTTTCCTTGGTTCATTTCTGCACAATACAATACAATCCTTATATCACATTTGGCTATTCATATATCTCTGTACAAATAACTAATGTTGAAACCTTAAATAATTATGAGGTCCTGCAAAAGTTCACAGTGGTTTTTGGCTTCATCACAGAACATCATCCCATGATAGTCAAAGTCAATTGAGGCCAGATGAAGGTCTGTTTCCACTGTTTCTAACATTTTTATTATAAGGGAGAAGGACAGGAAGTGCAATCTGTTTCAAAGTCTATGGAATCCCCCTCCTCTTATATGCTTGCAGAAAAATCCGCTTTATTTCAGAATATATTACAAAGTAAGACTTTTTGTTCTAGTTTCCCAAATTACTTCCAAAGACTTTTTGGTTAAGAATCTTTAAAGCTTTCTATTTAGCATTTTCTTTGTTTGTTGTTGTTGTTTCCATTGTAATAGTATTGTATAGAGTATATCTGTGACCTTATGCTTCTTCATTAGGCATTTTTAAAAGAAATTTTAACATGATAAAACTTGTTATCTCAAATGATCCCCAAAACATGAATATGTCACTTCTTATATGTTCCTTTTTATTATTTCTGATTGTTTCTTGTCTTCTTTATATTGTATCTTAATAAAATTTTAAAATATATATCATGTATACTTTTTCCTTTTTAATTTTAATGTGTTGATTTAAATGCAAAATAACAAAAAATAATAAGAAAGAGAAAGACAGAAAAGAAAAAACAAAACAAAACACTGTCATGTGCTCAATAAAACTTCAAGTAAGATTCGAAATGTGTAACAGTAAATTAACTTGGGAGATGAGAATTAGGACCTTAAGAAAATTTTTGGCCTTTTTCTTTTTTCATCTATAAAATGGGGATAATAATCTTTGCATAATAACCTTTCACAATGCTGATAAGGGCTTATAAGATTGACTAGAAGTATATGTGCCATTTTCTCAAACACACAGTGGGTGGGGGAATTATTGGGAATATTTTTAAAAGTATATATGGAAAAACAAAAAGCATTCTTGAGACAGGAGAAAATAAAAAGGAAACTACACAGCTTTTATTCATGAGTTCCTTTGGAGGAAAAAAAGAAAACAAAACTCAATTCAGCCATTTCTCTGATTAAAGAAATAAATTATTTAAATGTATCTATTTGCAGAGTATTTCTTAAAAAACACATTATATAAAGAACGCCTCTAACAAGTACTTATAAATGATCTCAGTAATGCCCTAATGTACTCCTGATGGTTGAACTTAGAAAGATATGATTCTTTTACTCTATAATTGGTAATTGGATGGAAATAAAAATAAGCACATACCAGAGAACAAAATCAAAACCACACAAAAACAAAAACAAAAAATAAACAAAGAAAAGTGTACCAAACAGCAACTTATAATGTTTGTATTCTTTGTGTCCACTGTGTTTATAGTGAATACACACACACCTTGCCCACACATATACACACACACACACACACACACACACACATACACACACACACACATGGTGGGATATGTGTATATAAATATATGCATATATATGTATATGTATACACATAAATAAATATATTTAGTATATATATATATATATACATGTGTGTATATGCACACATATAAATAAATATATTTAGCATATATGTATATATGTGTATATGTATATATTTAGCATATATATTATCTGGAGGCCAGAGTTATTTTCTTAATTCTGACACTAAATAATTAGGGAACTTGAACTGCTTGCTTCTCCTTTACTGACTGGAGTTTCTTTTTGCAAATTAGAGAATTGAATCGGCCTCTTTCTTGAGTACTTTCCATGTTTTAGATTCTATGATTTTAAACTTTTAACTGAGTGAATAGCTTGATTATTTAATATGAAGGTGCCTTTTGAAAACTGTATTTTCATCATAGTGGTTATAATTCAAAAAGATATTTTGGTTGACTAAGGAAACCTGAATAGGCAAAGAAACATCATGCTAGGAAACATGATAAAATGAGTCTTCCTTGTTGAGGCCATATTTATTAAGTTTGATAAATCTAATTTTTTCTTTAGCATTCCCTTTCATGTCAGTCAAGGATTTTTTTTGGCACTCTTCCCTGGTCCATTAATATAGAATGTGTATTTTGAGCTCTTCTTTCCTAAAGAGCATGATGCTTTTGACTTGATAACATTAAACATATTGAAGTTTCAAAAACCTCCTCTCCCCCAGTTCTAGTTAATTCCTTCTATTACCTTTCTTTATAATACCATTCCTTTTGGATGCCTTCATAGTTCCTAACCTGTCAAAGAGTTTCCTGTGTTACTGGAGCTTAAACTATGTTGATATATTCCAGTAACATATCTCACCCACAACATTCTCTTACCCCAATCTGCCAGGAAATAAGTTCCTGAAAGAATGGAATAACCTATTGGGTTTCTTGTCTTACAAGACAAAAAAAAAAGTGCAAATACAATTGCTTAAAACATCTAAAGGGGATGTTTATTTGCAAAAATGTAATTTCTTGACAGTTACCATTAGTAATATTTGTATAAGGAAAGACAATATGAGCTGGCAATGCTTTCTTTTTTTTCTCTCTCTCCTTATGGGATTCTTTAAATTCTATCCATCATGCTAGGGCTGTTATGTTTTTATCCCATTCCATAATAATTATTAATCACAGTAATTTGAAACAAAGTAGGGAGGAAGAGGTAACAATAATTGGGATAAGAGGGAGGACTCAAACAAAGATTGTAACTTTTAGGATTACTTTTGTCATGCTTTATGAAATGGTAAATGTAAATTTTCTTCAGTGAATTAAAGTAGGAAATTCCTTTCAATTTGTAATGTGAGATAATGACTGGCTTTATTGTTATTATTTTTTCTCATGTTCACACTACTTCTCTGTAACCTTCAGAACTGGCTTAGGTATTAAATGAATAGACTCAGCATAAAAACAAGGGAAGGGTGGGAGGGAAGAAATACATATTAAAATGCTGCTATGTGGCAGACTCTTTTAAGTGCTTTACAATTATGATCTCATTTGATTATTGTTCTACAAAATATAATGAATGGGCTGATTTCAGAAAGCCTGAAAAGATTTACGTGAACTGATGCCAAGCAAAGCAAGCAGAACCAGGAAAATATTGTACATAGCAACATCAAGTTTATCTAATTATTAATTATGAAAGACTTGGTTCTTCTCAGCAGATCAGTGATCTAAGGCAATTCCAATAAACTTTTGATTGTAAATGGCATCTGCATCCAAAGTGAAAACTATGGAGACTGATTATATGTTCACTTTTTTTTCCTGTTTTTTTTTTCCTCTCATGTATTTTTCTTTTGTTCTGACTTTTTTCTCCCAACATGATTCATGAGGAAATACATTAAAAAAAGAAAAATGTACATGTATAATAAAAAATTTATATGTAACTGAAGAAAACAAAAGAAAAATAAACTTGCCACTGGAAGAAATAATGAGAAAAGTGCTAAAGGCAATCATTTCAAAAAGATAAACTCCGTGCTCCCTGATAGGAAATTGTTAATTATTTTAGCCTAGATTTGATTTGTATTAATGTCTTCTTTCTCTACTTTTGGAAAGATGTACCATATCTGAATAAATAAAATATGACTTTCATGTATTTCTAGTATTCTTTGTTTTGGGAAAGAGCCTTTCTATTTCTTTCCACTTGACCTTCTTGACTTCCATAGCATTTCACTGACATATCACAAATAAGTCATCTAACAGTTAACCCACTTTATATCAGAGAAAAAGATGTATCAAGGGGGAAATGCATGGAAAGAAATAAAAGAAATAGAGTGTGATTAGTGCAAAGAATTAGGCAGCTAGATGGTGCTGTGGATAGAGTACTGGACCTGATATCAGGAAAACCTGAGTTCAAATCTGGCCTCAAACACTAGTAGTAGTTACCACTGGGCCAGTCACTTAATCCTGTTTGCACCAGTTTCCTTATTTGCAAAATGAACTGGAGAAGGAAATGGTAAACCACTCCAATTTGTTTGCCAAGAAAAATTCAAATGAGGTCCCCAAGAGTCACACGGTACTGAACAACAATGCAAAAAATAAAAATGTGAGAATTCAGCCAGTCTATCTTATCTATAGCAGACTCTAGCTATAGACAGTGATATTTCTATTGGTTTCTGCATGCATTGATTAGAGGCTTTATCCTAATATCTTGGTATTTTTCATTCCTCTATTCAGTCATACTTGCAGCAATAGCAGCAGTGGCAATGGTAGCATTCACAAGCCAAATCAGTTACACAGCCAGGTCTCCTATCATACTAATAAGACAATGTTGTATTATCCAAATTTCTGTATTTGTTTTGTCTGATGTGCTCACATATGAGTCTGATTCTCACTCTTTCTCTACTTTCTTGGGCCTTATTTTTCTGATGAAACTCATTTCCACCCACCCTTAAGACAGTACAAAGGCTATTTTCACTTCTTGACATATCTCTTTACAGGAGCTTAAATATACAAACACTGGGAAATTCTTATTTTCCAGCAAATGTAAGTTAACAACTACAAAATGACTTGTCTTATTTAAGTTAACTTAAGAGATATCTAGATTTTTTAATAGTATGTTGTAGTTCCATTCATTTTCATCTCCCCAAGTTAGTAAAGGTTTCTATTCCCAACAATTATTGTTGAATTTATAATAATATCTTTTCTAATGGATAATCCAAGCATAACGCACTTAGTCACATGAACCAACACCTGGAGCTAATTGCTTTAGCTTCCTTAATTCCTAATCTTGGCATTTTCTGGTACCTTTTTTTGTGTGTATTTATCCAAAGTCATATTCTTAAAATTACTCTCTGGGAAAGAGAAAGGAAAACCTATGAGAGATGTTACAAAGATAAAACATTACAACTGAATGGATATGAAGGGGTTATTGGGAAGGGTCGAAGCTTAAAGAGAGTAAGGAATCCAGAATAATTGGCTCAAAAGTCATGACTGCTTAGTAACTTTTTGTCCAGAATACTAAATTGCTTTCCAGAATAATTATTATGTGAAATTCCACTAAAAGCATGTCAATATAGTTGATCTTTTCTAAAGCTCCTCCAGGATTTTATTTTTGTCAATTTGTTTTATTATGTGGGAGGTAAAAGCCCAGAGTGCTGATTACTTTTCCCAGCAATATTTTTTTAATCAGATAGTAAATTCTTATTTCAATTGCTGAAATCTTTTTTTTTGTTTATTGAATACTATGCCATTTTGTGTAATATGAAAAATAGTTGATTAAAATTTCAAAATACTGTTATTTCTTATTAAAATTCAACATTATCACTATCTTATATTGAGATAAAATTTTAAACTAAGTTTTGAACTTTGTAAAAGCTTCATCAACTGCTGTTCAGTGATTGAAAGAATTGCATTTCTATTTTTGTCCTTACAATAATCCAAAATCATGGTGCTGTTGCATACAACACAATATTTTAGATGTGATTTCACAAGGAAAAAAAACTAATGGAAGTAGGTCAGCTGAGAAAAATGGCCAAGAAAGACATGGCCACTTTACTAATGCTCCAGTCTGAAATTCTGAATTCTGAATTATCATTTAGAAAAAGACAAAAATGAAACCATAATGAAAAGATGCTCTCTCCTGTTAAAATTATTTTTAAGAAACAAAACTAAATAAATGTAAACATAAATTTTAAAATCATGTTTTTATGTGTTTGTGGTATTCCTATTTCTAAGTTGTTAAAGTTTAAAGCATCACTAAGACTTTTACAGTACCTTGTATACAAACCTTGCAATATAAGGGATAGGTAAGTATAAACACAGATATTGTTATCATTATGATACGAATGTTGAAAATCAAGCTCAGAAAGATCAATGTCATACAAACATAGTTACACTGGTAGTATCTCAGTCAAGATTTGAACCCAGATCATCCTATTTTCAGGTCCAATATTCTTACAATTGTTCTCTCTGCCATACTGTCTCTCCTCAGTTACCCATCAATGTCTATATATCAATGATAATGCTGGATACCATATAAATTTCACACATGTATGTGGTATCAAAATAAAATATGAGCATAAAATATTACCTCAAAGGGAAAAATTCTACATATATATTTGTATATTCCTCATGATAAAGCACTTTGTATGTTGAATGTGAATCCAAATTCACCCAAAAAATTATAACCAATTACATTTTCTATTTTCTTAGTTTTCAAGCATGTTTGGAAAATGACAAAGATCCATAGTTAAGACTTTGTTCAGAGATCTGTAGTAATATGAAAAATTACCTGAAGAGCATATTACCTTACCTTTCAGAATATTATTTCAAGAAAGAGTTTCAGACTGACTGAATTGAGGGACTAACTTTATATTATGAACAGGGCAGAGTGAGACACTTTGATTTACAACTGCTATATACAAGGAATTACATAGATAGAATTGGGACTACTGCTGTCATGAATATTGGATGATCCTTGGTATTTAAACTACTTTCCAAGAAAAGGAAACTTGACAAAGTTTGCATTGTTGAAAAAAAATGCCTTGCCTCCTATAAGGAGTAGACAAGAGAGAAGATGTGACCTGGTCAGAGTAGAAGGAGCAGATGGACTTAAAAAGTACCATCTGGATCTTCTGGTCTCTTCTTTTGAATGTTCTTTTTCTTTTTAGAAAGAAGAGCAAAGAATTGGCTACAATTTGCCTCTCTTTTTATATTTGTGAGGGGAAAAGCAATGCTTGGCTCTCTGGTGAATACATCACAAGGCCTGAAGGACATTGAAGAAATATTTCTTGAGAATTCTTTACCATTCTCCTTTCAGTAATGTATATGTGTCTCTTCTCATTGGAATCATTGTGTTTTTTTTTTAATTTTTCATTATATAGAAATCTTTATTGATAGTATTGTATTAAGCTAGGAATTTCTTCCTGGTAATGAAGGTGCTTTTAGGCACTTTTAAACCTCTCTCTCTCTCTCAAAAAAAAAAAAAGTTTGTTTATTAAACTCAGGTGCTATTTTAGCCCTGGAGTAGGAAGACACTGGGAGTATTCATCATTAACATGTTTGGGGTATGATATATTTATTTATAATTTGATGATTATTCAATATAGTTACAGTGATAACTATGATAGATAACAGAACTTTTATTATAGTTTATTCAAAATATTTTATTCAGTAAGGGCACTAGTCCTGCTTTTAATCTCATTTCAAAACCATTCCTAAAGGGAGAAATCCCTGTGACTCACTGTTGCTAAGAGTAGAAGTGGCCCACCTTTATCACTAGCCCCAAGATGAACTACTGACTAATTCCCACTGACACACAGGTAGCTGTAAAGAGTAGCACCATCTGTATACATGTATATGTGTGTATATGTAAATTTCTGTATGTTTATATCATCCTGTTTTATCTTATGATTGTATATATTCACATAGGTGTTTATACATATATACACACTTATATTGTAGGTAGAAAGTTAAGCAGTTAAAATGGATTGAGTTTCAATCCCCCGTGAAAATGTCATCTGAGAAATATTTCAATGAGTGATGCAGTTTTGATTTTAACACCCACAGCTACTGAAAATCAACTAACAAAATAAGGAAAGTTAACCTGATGGGAAAGGAATAATAATAACACTAATAATAATAATAATTTTGTCCATTTGCATCTAAATCAAATGCATTTCTTCATCATTTTTTAAAGACTAGACAAGTGCTAAAACAATAATTAAATTGCTTATTTGTTATGCATTGTGAAGGAGTACGAATTGGTTCTAACATACTTCTTGTCTTCCCCTAAATAATTTATGGATGAAAGTTTTGTATAAACAGAATTTAGATAAAGAAGGAAGCCGCTGATTGATGAAGAAGCATTGTGCCAAACATGCCTGCTAAGCACCTGATATCTAAGACACAAAGCCAACTTTAAAAAATGAAAAAAAATGAATATAATATAGAAATGGTAAAAAGGTATGGAGATGGAAGATATTGATACTGTGTTCAAGGAAGAGAGAATAAACCAATTTGATTGGACCAAATGGGAAGAGGAATAAAGTATGATGCAGAAAAAAAAAATGAGCTGAAGAAATTTACGCTTTATCCTAGAAGCAATGGAGATTCATTTCAGTTTAAGTAGAGGTGTGATATCAATTATATAATTCAGGAAGATCACATTGGAATATGAATAAGAGTGTGAAGAGATTGAAGCAAGAAGTATTTCTCACAACTATGTAAACAAAACTAAACAAAACAAAAACCAACTATGTAAACAAAACAACTATGAAATTTCTGTTAAATTTGCAAAGATTGAAAAAGATACAAATTGTCTGTGTTAGTGAATCTTTGAATTGGTCTAGCCATTCTGGAAATAATAGGCAATTATGCTAAAAACTAATTTAAGTGAAATATCCATATGCCCTTTGATCCAAAGATCCCATGGCTCAGCATATATTCCTAAAATGTCAGTGGTATAAAGAAAGACCTCATATTGCACGTAAAAATACACTTTTTTAAGCATCAAAGAATTGAAAACATAGGGATGCTCATCAATTGAGCAATAATCATCGTGATACTTGAATGTAATGGAATATAACCTTGAGGTAAACAGATCTTTATCATTTTATGAATAGAAAAACAATCTTTTTTTTTTTTTTTTATCCTTAATAAGGTCTTCAAGCCAAAAATAACTTTTTCTTTTTGCAAGCTATTTTTTGGTTTGCTTAGCTTTTCTTAATTAGAATTATTTAGTGTTTTCTTCTCCCTCCGAGAAGGAAAAAAAGAAACAGCATCAGACATGTCCAATGTTGTATGTCTTGTTATGTATGCAAAATGGGATGAATAATAATGTTTTTCTTTACTGGGAATCCTTGAAATCGTGTTTGATCATTGTGCTAATCAGAGAATAGGCCAATTTTAAATTTAGTTGATAAAAACTTTTTTAAGTTCTCCTGAATTAGTCCCAGTCAACTGCATTAGTGTATAATTAACAAAGATAAAATAAATAAATATTCTGCCTTACAGTAGACCTTATCAGTTTTTACAACTTAAAAGTAAAATTACTTATTTTTTATTTTTTTATTATAATAACTTTTTTATTGACAGAACCCATGCCAGGGTGATTTTTTACAACACTATCCCTTGCAATCACTTCTGTTCCGATTTTTCCCCTCTCTCCCTCCACTCCCTCCCCTAAATGGCAAGCAGTCCTATATATGTTAAATATGTTGTAGTATATGCTAGATACAATATATGTGTGCAGAACCAAACAGTTCTCCTGTTGCACAGGGAGAATTGGATTCAGAAGGTAAAAATAACCCAGGAAGAAAAACAAAAATGCAAACAGTTTGCATTCATTTCCCAGTGTTCTTTCTTTGGGTGTAGCTGCTTCTGTCCATCCTTGATCAATTGAAACTGAGTTAGGTCTCTTTGTCAAAGAAATTCACTTCCATCAGAATACATCTTCATAGAGTATCGTTGTTGAAGTATATAATGATATCCTGGTTCTGCTCATTTCACTTAGCATCAGTTCATGTAAGTCTCTCCAAGCCTCTCTATATTCATCCTTCTGGTCATTTCTTACAGAACAATAATTATTCCTTAACATTCATCTACCAAAATTTACCCAACCATTCTCCAATTGATGGGCATCCATTCATTTTCCAGTTTCCAGCCACTACAAACAGGGCTGCCACAAACATTTTGGCACATAAAGGTTCCTTTCCCTTCGTTAGTATCTCTTTGGGGTATAAGCCCAGTAGTAGCACTGCTGGGTCAAAGGGTATGCACAGTTTGATAATTTTTTGGGCATAATTCCAGAATTGCTATCCAGAATGGTTGGATTCATTCACAACTCCACCAACAATGCATCAGTGTCCCAGTTTTCCTGCATCCCCTCCAACATTCATCATTATTTTTTCCTGTCATCTTAGCCAATCTGACAGGTGTGTAGTGGTATCTCAAGTTGTCTTAATTTGCATTTCTCTGATTAATAGTGATTTGGAACACTCTTTCAGATGAGTGTAACAGTTTCAATTTCATCATTTGAAAATTGTCTGTTCATATCCTTTGACCATTTATCAATTGAAGACTGGCTTGATTTCTTATAAATTAGAGTCAATTCTCTATATATTTTGGAAATGAGGCCTTTATCAGAACCTTTAACTGTGAAGATTTTTCCCCAGTTTGTTGCTTCCCTTCTAATCTTGTTTGCATTAGTTTTGTTTGCACAAAGGCTTTTTAATTTGATGCAATCAAAATTTTCTATTTTGTGATCAATAATGGTCTCTAGTTCATCTTTGGTCACAAATGTCTTCCTCCTCCACAGATCTGAGAGATAAACTATCGTATGTTCCTCTAATTTATTTATAAACTCATTCTTTATGCCTAAATCATGGACCCATTTTGATCTTATCTTGGTATATGGTGTTAAGTGTGAGTCCATGCCTAATTTCTGCCATACTAATTTCCAGTTATCACTGCAGTTTTTGTCAAATAATGAATTCTTATCTCAAAAGTTAGGATCTTTGGGTTTGTCAAACACTAGATTGCTATAGTTGACTCTTCTATCTTGTGAGCCTAACCTGTTCCACTGATCAACTAATCTATTTCTTAGCCAATACCAAATGGTTTTGGTGAATGCTGCTTTATAATATAGTTTTAGATCAGGTACAGCTAGGCCACCTTCATTTGATTTTTTTTTTCATTAATTCCCTTAAAATTCTCGACCTTTTATTATTCCATATGAATTTTGTTGTTATTTTTTCTAGATCATTAAAATATTTTCTTGGAAGTCTGATTGGTATAGAACTAAATAAATAGATTAGTTTAGGGAGTATTGTCATCTTTATTATATTCACTCGGCCTATCCAAGAACACTTAATATTTTTCCAATTATTTAAGTCTGACTTTATTTGTGTGGAAAGTTTTTTTTTTTTGTAATTTTGCTCATATAATTCCTGACTTTCCTTTGGTAGATAGATTCCCAAATATTTTATGCTGTCGACAGTTATTTTGAATGGAATTTCTCTTTGTATCTCTTGCTGTTAGATTTTGTTGGTGCTATATAAAAATGCTGAGGATTTATGGGGATTTATTTTATATCCTTCAACTTTGTTAAAGTTATGAATTAAAATAAAATTACTAATGTGCAATGTTTCCTTATTTTGCTTCACTCACTTACTTTACATGATTTTGCATTAAATTCCTAAGAGTTGACACACAATGTTTAATTATTCATCATGAAAACAGACTTATTACATTGGCAATTAAGCATAATTTAGTCCATGTGTTCTTAATCTGAGGAGAATTAACTTTTTGCAATTTCGATATAATTTATTTATTTATAATTCTATGTGCTTTATGGGTTTAAAAACCATGATCTTCAATTTGTAATAAAGAATCATGAAAGCACCGATTAGGCCAAGAGCAGCCAGGTAGAACAGTGGATAGAGTTCTGTGTGTGCAGTTAGGAAGACCTGAATTAATATATGGCCTCAGAAACTTGCTAGCTATATGACCCTGGGCAAGTCACTTAACCGTGTTTGCTTCGGTTTCCTTGTTTGTAAAATGAGTTGGAGAAGGAAATGGCCAATCATTCCAGTACTTTGTAAAAAAATCCCAAATGGGATCATGAAGTGTCAGACTTAATTGAAGTAAAATATCTATCTATGCATATATACACATATACACATGCACATATACATACAGTAACGTGGATGGGGGAACATAACTTTGTTCCTCTCCCCATGCAAGTTATTGTATCTGTGTGTATGTATGTGTAAGTGTGTATACATACATACATATGTGTGTGTGTGTGTATTTATATGTATATATGTATATCTATCTATAGATACATGATTACTTAAATGATTTTAGGGACTTCATTAACATAGATAAGAAGAAAAATATATATGTGTGTCTACATATATATATATATATATATATATATATATATATATATGTATGTATTTGCCATTCAAGTTAATGTGTGTATATATGGTTTCCCCCCATCAAAGTTAGTTAACCCCCTGAAATCTATCATCTATGAATCTCTCACTTAGAGTGATCAAGTGCACTGAGAGATTAAATACCTGACTGAAGATCACAAAACTAGTGTCAGCGGTGGATTTGATTCCAGCTCTTGCTGCTTTTTTGGTTGCCTTCGGTTGTCTCACCTTTTCAAGCAACTTGTAATAAAATTCTATGCAGACAGAAAGGAAAATAAACAAATTCTGCTTTTACTCATTTGAACATTATATTAGCATGAGTTTTCCCTTTCACAAACTTTATGCAGATGGAAAATGAGGCATCAGGCTATTGTAAATCAGTAATGATGTGACTGTGGTGGCAGGGAAAAAAAACAAACAGTTAAGGGATTCTTATTCCTTCCAAGACAATTGTACTTTTCAAATCCATCTGACTTAAAGCCAGAGGATTACTTCTTATGTGCCTATAACAAATGCTCTTTCCACCCATCTCACATGTAAAAAGAAACTACTTTATTGGGCTAAAATGAGCTCTGCATCATAAGGATGGAGGATCAGTATAGCTCCTCTGCCTTGTCTTAAGCAGCATGGCTCATATTTTCACTAGGGAGAGACAAATTTCATGGTATTAAGTGCCCACTTAAGCTCCTTGAGTGTATACTTTCCAAGCTGGTCTGGCTTTCTTGACATTCAAATTTTGTAAGGATCTCTCATTTTAGATCTGCTTGGATAGCCTGCTTCATTGACCAAATTCTTGAAAAATACACAAACAGGTTATCATCTGTGGGAATAGTGAAGAATCTCCTTTGGAAATTACAGAGACAGCATGATAATTTATGATGTCACTATTTTACCAAATTATGTTGCCTTAAAAGCAAAGTAAATTATTTCAAATGGAAGAATGAAAGAGGAAAGAGGAGCTAAAGTGAGTTAGATTAAAAATTATTTTCCTTTCTCCTCTCAAGCTAAATATATGGCCCAGATGATATTTGTAAGATTCATTGTGCCTATTTAAGTCTATTAACTATCTTTTTAATGTTAAGTACTCTAAGAACCCAATTATGGGTCCTTATGTCTTTGTAAATATTCATGTGTAAATGTACACATTTTATTTTATTTATTTTTATTAAAGGTTTTTATTTTCAAAACATTTGCATGGATAATTTTCAACATTCATTCTTGCAAAACCTTATGTTGCAAAAATTTTCCCTTCCTTATCTCCCCCCTCCCCTCTCATTGTTGTAAAGAGTTATGTTCATCAGAATTGATCATCATATAATCTTGCTTTTGTGTGTACAATGATCTCCTGATTCTGCTTATTTCACTTGGCATCAGTTCATGTAAGTCTCTCTCGGCCTCTCTGAAATTATCCTGCTGATTATTACTTATAAAACAAAAATATTCCATAACATTCATGTACCATAATTTAGTTAACCATTCTCCAACTGTTGGGCATCCACTCAGTTTCCAGTTCCTTGTTATTACAAAAAGGGCTGCCACAACATTTTTTTTTGCACATGTTTTTCCCTCTGCTATGGTCCCTTTGGGAAATGTATACATTTTAGAATGGTCATTGATATAGGGAATTTCTGATAAGAAAATATATTTTATCAGTGAGCTAAATGATATAGTAGATAGAGTGATGAACTTGAAATCAGGAAGATGCTGAATTCAGAACCTGCCTCAGACTCTTACTAGCTATCTATGAAACTCTCTAAGTCTCAATTTTCTGTTCTGAGAATAATTAGAGCATATACTGTAAAGGACTCTTATGAGAATCAAATGAGATAGCATGTGTAAAAATTTTTGCAAACATATATATGTCTTTATAAATGTATATCTATATATAGTCATATAGTATATCATTGTGATATATATGTATATTTATAAATGTATTCATAGACTCATACATGCATACACATATATACATGTAAATATACATACATATCAGTACACGGATGCATATTTGTAATGTCAATAGGCTGCTAAATAGTGCATTGGATAGAATGTTGTCTGAAGTCAGAAAAATTCATTTCCCTGAATTAAAACCTGGCCTTAGATACTTACTAGATAAGTGATTAGAGTAAGTAATTTAATGGCATTTGTCTTAATTCCCTCATCTGTATAATGAGCTGGAGAAAGGATGGCAAACCACTCCAATATCTTTGTCAGGAAAATTCCAAATGAGATCATCCAGAGTCAGTTATGTTTGAAAAAAATATCTGAACAACAATAACAATATAGTTAATATGTAGAAACTATATTAATTCTAGTTACTATTAACTCTGCCTAACCAACAAAGTGGTGCTCTAGATAGAACTAGAGAGTTGGAGTCAGTGACCATTGAATTCAAATACTGCTTAAGACACTTTCTAGCCTAGTGACCATGGACAATTCATTATCTTCTTAATTTGCTTATTTCATTATATGTCGCTTTCTATAGTTTTCCTATTTTTCTTTGAATTTTTAATGAAACCTATGGCCTGAGCTCATTTGTATAAACTTAAGACTCAGTTTCTCAAACAGTGAAAGGGAATTATTGTATCTGCTTTATAGGTTTGTTGTGAGAAAATAGATGAGAAAAAACTTGTAGATTTAAAAAGAATTACTATCAATTGTAATATATTTTCTTATTATTGATGCAAATCAGTATCCTCACAAGGGATACTAAGACCTTAAATGAATTGCACAGGGTCACATAGTCAAAGACATGATTTGAATCCTTCTATGTTCGATTCCAAGATGGGTTGTCTTGCCACAAGTCAATTTTGTATACTGTTAGAATTCTGGAAAATTTGTTGTTTTTGATTTTCCTTCTTTCTCGAGGAGGACCATGACATCAGGAAGGTAATGCCACTATATGCAAGTGAGTTGGAGTTAAATGAGGGAGAGCTGTGCAAGGTCACCTGCTTCACTTTCCTCTCTAGAGAAATCTGGGTAAAATGGCTAGATATAGATTAAAATGACTGGAGATCAACCAAGATGCATAGGAAGATCTTGACCTTTTTAAGCTTTGGTCTTTAAGAAGTTTCAGTTTGACTAAAGCAGCAGAATAAAATAATTTTCTAATATATTATAAAGAACAGGCATAAGGGAATCATGTAAGTTACCAAAGGAGAACACAGGACAGGAAATAGCTGAAGGATGAATGTTAGAAACAAGGACAAGAAAAAAGATAAATGACTAGTGATCCCAATGATGAAAATTGCTGAGACTAGTTATGGAATTAAAAATAGATCTGAACACTAAATTAATCTTCCAGACAAGGAGTCTCTTAGGGAAAAGTTTAGTTGAAATTGTGAAGCTGAGAAATTTAACATTAGAGTTAATAACCCTGGGCTAGTTTTATTAACAGATTAAGATCAGAGGGACCTCTTTTGAGAGATTTCTTTGTCAAGAATTTTTTTGGCTGATGTCTGTTGGGCACACAGGAAAACTGGATTCTATTCTTCTACTTAAATAGCTCTTGGATTTGGCAGTCAAAAAAGAAGTGGGTGGAGTTGTATATGGAAAACCCCTTTCTCAAGTAAGTACTATATCAAGACAAGTCATACATTTATTATAACATCATCTCTCTCCAGCCCATCACAAAACTCACAACTATGATAATGGTGGAAACTAGGAGAACTTAAAGGTCTTTAAACTCTCCAGTTGGCTTTCAATCAATACTTACACTTTTACAATTTGTAAATTTTATTTTCAAACATTTCCTAGATTTTTTTTTATTTTCTTTATCCACTGAAGAATAGCAATAATGATGCAAAAAAAAAATCTTTGAAAATGCATAGCTAATCAGAGTAGTTCAGAAAATATTTTGAAAATATAATTTAAAAAAATTATGAAATGCTAATTCATATTTTTACATAAAATCCTATTATAAAAGTATCCTAATCTATATAAAGTATTACCAAAAATATTTTAAGCTTTAAATTTTGAAAGATTTTAAAAGTTATTATAACTTAAAATTGTATTACATTTTTGAGGTACTTTACATATTGAAATGTTCTTCTTCTTTTGTACTTTGATAAAGAACAAAAAAAAATGAAATGAAAAAAATTATTGATCTCTACAATCCCTTCTTTCTCTAGGGGTAAGGAAAAACCTCAGTAAAGAAATGTTTAAAATACTTATTTGGTACTGATTCAGGCAGTTTGGTGAGTAGAATAAATAGAATTCTAGGTCTGCAGTAAAGAAGAGGTGAGTTTAAGTCTGTTCTCAATTTCTGATTGTGTGAACCTAGGCAAATGATCTAATCCCTGCCTCAATTTTTTCAACTATAAAGTGAAGGATTACATTAGTACTTGCTTTGGAAGGTTGTTTGGAGAATCAGATGAAGTATTTGTTAAATGCTTAATACAATGTTTGAAATATAGTAGGTACTTTAACACAAGATTAGAAGGGAAGAAGAAAACAAAAATATAAATTGCACAGATTAACAGAAGAGGAGATAAATTACTTAAACAATCACATAAAAAAAATTAACAAGCTATTAATAAAATCCTTAAGAAAAAATGTCGAGGGCCAGATGGAGTTACATGTGAATTCTACCAAACATTTAAAGAATAATTAATTCCAACACTATGAAAAGTATTTGGAAAAAGGAAATGAGTCCTACCAAATTCCTTTCATGATACAGATATAGTGTTGATATCTGAATCAGATGGGTCAAAACAGAAAAATAAAATTTTGACCAATTTCCCTAATGAATATCTTCAAATGCAGAAACCAAGAGAAGCATAAAAAGGTTAAAAGGGAAGAAAAAAATATGTTTTTAAAAGTTAAAATGTTTACATCCCTGTAAGGTAAGATAACATATATAACTCTTGAGAATTGTATCTTTGTTAGCGGTATACTAAGTGGTTATAGGTATAATTTGACTATTTTGATAATATAAGAAATAAATTAGGCATGGAAAAGACATTGTTCTGGAAGAAGAAAGGATAGGTAAAATGCAGTAAATTTTATTTATTATGTAATAATTATATTATCAAAACAAAAAAAGCAAAAAGGACTCTGACCATAGGCAGCTTTGTTGGTGAAAGAGAAGAACTTCAAAGCCTGAGGATGCTAAAGGCAAATCAGCTCCAGATGAAACCCCAAAGATGATATGAGTTGGTCCCCATTTCACAAGACTCTCTTGGAAGAATTTAAAAAGAATCTCAAAAAAGAGTTAGAAATAAAATGGGAAAAGGAAATGAGATCTTTGCAAGAGGGTATGGAAAAGGAAAATCCAAAATTATCTGAAGATTTTTTAATAGACTTTATGAAATGGAAAAAGCATATAACTTCTTACAAAATAGATCTGAAAAAGAAACCAATTCATGGAAAAACAAAATTTGTTAAATGAAAAAAATATCAATGAACAAAACACTTCATATAAAAGTTCAATTGGCCAAATGCAAAAGGAGATTAAAAAAAGCTAGCTGAAGAAAAGAATTCACTAAAAATTAGAATCAAACAAATTGAAGTGAATGACTCAATGATACTTCAAGAATCAATCAAACAAAACCCCCCAAATTTTTAAAAAATAGAAAAAATGTAAAATACCTCAGTGATAAAACAACTGACCTGAAAATAGATCTAGGAGAGAAAAATCTATGAATTATTAAATTTCCTAAAAATGATGATGAAAAAAAGAACCTGGACAACATCTTTCAGGAAATCATCAAGGAAAACTGCCTGTATGTCCTAGAACTAAAGGATAAAATAGCCATTGAAAAAACTTACCAATCACCTCCTTAAAGAGACCCCAAAATGAAAATTCCAAGGAACATCATAGTTAAATGATTAATATATTTTAATATTCAATAATTAGAATTATTGAATTGAGTAGAAAATATTCGAAGCAAATAGAAGGAAACAATTCAAATATCAAGGAGCCATAAACATTAGCAGCTTCCACTATAAAGGTCAAAGGACATGGAATCTGATATTCCAAAAGTCAAATAAACTTGGGTAGCAGCCAAGAATCAACTATCCAGCAAAACTAAGCATCTTCTAGGGAAAAAGATGGACATTCAATGAAACAGGTGAATTTCATCTATTTCTGATGGAAAAATGAGAGCTGAATAGAAAATCTGATTGTCGAAAACAAAACTTAAGAGAAGCATAAAAAGTGAAAAAGGAAAGAAAAATAACTTTCCTTAAAAATTTGTTGTTTACAAAAAATACATTTAAAGCAGACAGATATATACAGAATAATGGTAAAAGGCTAAAGCAGAATATATTATGCTTCAACTGAAGTTAAAAAAAAAAAAAAAAAAAGGGAGTAGCAATCCTAATCTCAGATCAAGCAGAAGTAAAAATAGATCTAATTAAAAGAGATAAGGAAGGAAACTACATCATACTTAAAGGTACCATAGATAATGAAGTAATATCAATACATCAATAAATATATGCACCAAGTGGTATAGCATCCAAATCCCTAGAGGAAAAGTTAAGAAATCTGCAAGGAGAATTAGATAGCAAAACTATACCATTGGGAATCTAAACATTGCTTGCTCAGAACTAGATAAATTGCACCACAAAATAAATAAGAAAGACATTACAGATGTAAATAGAATCCTAGAAAAGTTAGGGATGATAGACCTTTGGAGAAAATTGAATAGATACAGAAAGGAATATACTATTTTTTCTCAGGCAGCACATGGAAAGTCTACAAAAATTGACCATATATTAGGGCATAAAAACCTGAAAATAATATACAGAAAGGCAAAAATAGTAATGTATTTTTTTTCAGATTATGATGCAATAAAAATTATATGCAATAAAAGACCTGGGCAAAATAGACCAAAAAAAAAAAAAAAAAGAAAACTAAATAGTCTAATCCTAAAGAATGAGTGGGCAAAACAACAAATTATAGACACAATAACTTCATCCAAGTGAATGACAATAATGAGAAAATATACCAAAATTTGTGGGATGCAGGCAAAGCAGTTTTCAGTGGAAATGTTATATCACTGGATGCTTACTTGCATAAAATACAGTAAGAGAAGATCAGTGAATTGTGCTAGCAACAGAAAACACTAGAAAAAGTAGAAATTAACCCCACCCCCAATTAAATACCAAATTTGAAATTCTGAAAATAAAAGGGTAAATTAATAAAACTAAAAGAAAAATAACTATTGAAATAATAAATAAAACTAAGAGTTGGTTTTATGAAAAAAAACAACAAAATTGATAAACTTTTAATTAATTTGATGAGAAAAAGGAAAGAAGAAAATCAAAATGTAGATCTCAAAAAAGAAAAGGGAGAACTTTGCACCAATGAAGAGAAAATTAAAGCAGTAATTAGAAGTTATTTTGACCAGTGATATGTCAACAAATTTGATAGTCTAAGTGAAATGGATGAATACCTACAAATAGTCCCATTTTAAAAAAAGAAATAGAACAAGCTATTAATGAAATCCCTAAAAAAAGAAATCTCCAGGGCTCTATGAATTTACATGTGAATTCTATCGAAAATGTAAAGAACAATTAAGTCCAACATTATGCAAACTATTTGAAAAAATAGGAAAAGAATGACTCCTACCCAATTCCTTTTATGACCTAAATATGGTGCTGTTATCTAAGCCAAGTAGGGTGAAAGCAGAGAAGGAAAATTATACAACAATTTTCATAATGAATATTGATGCAAAAATCTTAAATAAAATATTAGCAATGAGATTACCAAAAGTGCTAGTATAATACACCATGACATATAGGATTTGTATGACAAATACAGGGCTGGTTCAATATTAGGAAAACTATTAGCATAATTGACAATATCAATAACCAAACTAACAAAAATTATATAATTATCTCAATCGATGCAGAAAAAGCATCTGACAAAATGCAACATCCATTCCTATTAAAAACACTGAAGAGTATAGAAATAAATGGGGTTTTCCTTAAAATGATTAGTAGCATCTATTCAAAAAAATCAACAAGCATCATATGTACTAGGGACAAATTAGTATATTCCCAATAAGATCAAGGGTGAAACAAGGTTGCCCATTATCATCATTACTATTCAATATTGTATTAGAAATGTTATCTTTGACAATAAAAGAAGAAAAAGAGATTAAAGAAATTAGAGTAACTAATGAGGAAATCAAATTATCACTCTTTACAGATGATATATTGGTATACTTAGAAAACTTAAAAAATTAACAAAAAAAACTACTAGAAAAAATTCACAACTTTAGCAATGTTGCAGAATACAAAATAAATCCACATAAATCATCAGCATTTTTATATATTACCACCAAAGTCCAACAGCAAGAGATACAAAGAGAAATTCCATTTAAAATAACTGTCAATAATATAAAATATTTGGGAGTCTATCTGCCAAGGCAAAGTCTCTCAGTATAGATAGCTCTCTTCCTCACACCGCTGGAACCAGCAAATATAATAAAAATTACAATACTACCTAAATTAATCTACTTATTCAGTGCCATACTAATTATACTCCCACTAATTTATTTTATAGATCTAAAAAAATAATTACAAAGTTCATCTGGAAGAACAAAAGGTCAAGAATTTCAAGGGAATTAATGAAAAGAAAATACAAATGAAGGTGGCCTATCTGTGCCAAACCTAAAACTATATTATCATGCAGAGGTCATTAAAACCATTTAATACTTTCTAAGAAATAAAGTAGTCAATCAATGGAATGGGTTAGGTTTATAAGACAAAATAGTCAATGACTATTATTGTACTACCAGGAGCTGTTGGAATACACGGGAGCCACCTGACAGTGGCTACTGGAGATCAGCCCAGATCTGCAGAATGGATCTCCTCCTGTGAGAGGATGATACAAGGAGATTGAGAGGCAGTTGTTGTTATCTGACCTCTCTGACTGAGAGGCCATTGCATTGTCTGACCTCTCTTCTCTTCCCTCTACCTCCAATTTATCTCATTCCCAGTCCGCAACACCTGTGTCAGCAAAGGCTGCTTTGCAACTCCTTCAGATGTTATGAGTCACAGCTGTGGGGCTCTTGGAGAACTGAGCTTCTTTTAACACATTATAGTAATCTAGTGCTTGAAGACACCCAGCTTTTAGGATAAAACTCACTATTTGACAAAATACTAGGAAAATTGGAAACTAGTATGATAGAACCTAGGCATTGACCCACACCTAACATCATATACCAAGATGAGGTTAAAATGCCTTCATGATTTAGACATAGTGATATTAAAAGTAAGTTAGAAGAACAAAGGATAATTTACCTCTCAGATTTATGAGAAAGAATTTGTGATCAAAGAAGAATGGTAGTTCATTATTTAACACATTTTAGATAATTTTGATTATATTAAATTAAAAAGGGGTTGGGAAAACAAAACTATGCTGATAAGATTAGAAGGGAAGCAATAAACTGGGAAAAATATTTCACATCTAAGGTTTCTGATAAAGACCTCATTTTTAAAATATAGAGAGAATTGACTCACATTTATAAAAATACAAGGTATTCTCCAATTGATAAATGGTAAAAGGATATGAACAGACAATTTTTAGATGAAGAAAATGAAACAATTTTTATTCATGTGGAAAGGTACTCTAAATAATTATTGATCAGAGAAATCCAAATAAAGAAAAGTCTGAGGTACCACTAAACACCTCTCAGATTGGTAATGATGACAGGGAAAGTTAATGACAAATGTTGGAGCGGATGTGGGAATACTGGGACACTAATACATTGTTGGTTGTATTGTGAACTAATCCAACCATTCTGGAGAGCAATTTGTAACTATGCCTAAAGAATTAACAAACTGTACACCTTTTGTTTCATCAGTGTTTCTACTGAATTTATATCCCAAAGAGATCTTAAAGGAGGGAAAGGGACCCACACGTACAAATTTGGCCTTGGCCACCCTTTTTGTAGTAGCAAGAAACTGGAAATCAAGTGGATGCCCATCAATTGAATATTGGCTGAATAAGTTATGATATATGAATGTTATGGGATATTACAATTCTGTAAGAAATAATCAGCAGGATGATTTCAGAGAGGCCTGGAGAGACTTACATGAATTAATATTAAGTGAAATGAGAAGAACCAAGATATCATTGTAGAAGGCAATAAGAAGTTTATGTGATGATCAGTTCTGATGGATGTGGCTCTTTTCTATAGGCCAGTTCCGATGGTGTTGTGATGAAGAGAGCTATCTACACTCAGAGAGAGGACTGTGGGAATTGAAAATGGATCACAACATAGCATTTTCACTCTTTTTTGTTGTTGTTTGCTTGCATTTTATTTTCTTTCTCATTTTTTCTCTTTTTGATCTAATTTTTCTTGTGCAGAAAGATAATTGTATAAATATATATGCATATATTATGTTTAACATATATTTCTACAATGTTTAACATAGATTGAATTACTTGCCATCTAGGGGGAAAGGGAAAAAAATGGAGCACTAGGTTTTGAAAGAGTCAATGTTGATAAATTATACTGGTGGGGGATCTTTATATATATATATATATATATATATATATATCCCCTACCATCTTTATATATATAAAAAGTTCCCCCATCAGTATAGTTTTGATGTCTGTTTCCTTTTACAGGTCTCTTACCTTCTCTAGGAATTTGTATGTTATACCATTTGGTGCATAAATTTTCAGTATTGATATTACTTCATTATCTATGGTACCCTTTAGAAAAATGGAATTTTCTTCCTTGTCTATTTTAAGTAGATATATTTTTGCTTTTCCTTGATTGGAAATCAGGATTGCTACCCCTGCTTTTATTATTATTATTTTTTTTACTTCAGTTGAAGCATAATAGATTCCAAACATTTACCTTTCCTCTGTATGTATCACTCTACTTAAAAATTTTTTTTGTAAATAATATATTGTAGGATTTTTTAATACTGTCTTCTATTTGCATCCTTTTTACTAGAGTTCATCTCATTTACATTCTCAGATAAAATTACTAATTGTGTATTTCCCCCCATCATATTTTATCTAAGTTATACTTTTCTCTTTCCTTTCTCCCTATCCCTTCTCACCAGTGTTTTTTGCTTTTGACCATTACCTCTCCTTTTACAGCCTTTCCCCCTTTCTTATCACTTGTATTAACATCCTCCTTTCCTTTCCCCTTTCCCCTGCTACTTCCCTGTAGGGTGGGACAAGTCTCTATTTCAAAGTAAATATCTGATATTTTGTTTTATTATTAAAGCGTTTTATTGACAATACATATGCATGGGTAATTTTTCAACACTGACCCTTACAAACACTTCTGTTCCAATTTTTCCCCTCCTTCCCTCCACTCCTTCCCCAGTATTAAACATCTTAAAGTATATGTTAAATACAATATATGTATACATATTCATACAGTTCTCTTGTTGAACAAGAAAAATCAGATTTAGAAAGAAGGTAAAAATAACCTGGGAAGAAAAACAAAAATGCAAGCAAAGAACAACAGAAAGAGTGTAAAGAGTGTTCTTTCACTGGGTGTAGCTAGTTGTGTTCATCACTGATCAATTGGAACTGATTTGGATCTTCTCATTGCTGAAGATAGCCATTTCCATCAGAATTGATCCTTATATAGTATTGTTGTTGAACTATATAATGATCTCCTGGTTCTGTTCATTTCATTTAGCATCATTTCACATAAGTCTCTTCAAATCTTTCTGTATTCCTTCTACTGGTCACTTCTTACAGAACAATAATATTCCATAAGATTCATATACCATAATTTACTCAGCCATTCTCCCTCCAGTTGATGGGCATCCATTCAATTTCTAGTTTCTAGCCACTATGAAAAGGGCTGCTAGTTGGGGAGTCATACTCTTACTCTTATCAGAACTAGAGAAATCAAACCAAAAAAAAAAAAAAAAGAAAAAGAAAAAGAAAAAAGAAAGAAAGAAAGAAAGAAAAAAAAAGAAAGAAGTTTAGGATTTAATAGACTCTTAGAAAAGTTAGATATGACAGACTGTTGGAGAAAATTGAATTGAAACAGAAAGGAATATATATTTTATCTCAGTGGAACATGGAACTACACAAAAATTGAATACATATCAGGGTATCAAAACATCAAAAATGAGTAGACCAAGCTAATGTAATAAAAATGATAATTCTACCCAAATTATTCTACTTATCCAATGCCATAGCAATCAAACTGCCAAGAAATTATGTTACAGAACTAGAAAAATAATAACAAAATTCAACTGAAAGAACAAAAGATCAAGAACTTCAAGGAAATTAGTGGGAAAAATGGAAAATTTCCTACGTACTGGTCCTAAAATTATATCATAAAGCAGTGGTCATCAAAATCATTTAGTATTGTCTATGCAATTGATTAGTAGATCAGTGGAATAGGTTATGTTCCCAAGATGCAGTTGGTAATGATTATCATAATCTAGCACTTGATAAACTTAAAGATTTCAGAGTCTGGGATGAGAAATGCACTATTTGACAAAACTATCTGGGAAAGTTGGAAGAAACTAGCCATTGACCAACGCTTAACCTATCTAACACTATACCAAGATAAGTTGAAATGGGTTTATGATTTATACATAAAAAGTGATATTATAAGGAAATTAGGAGAACACAGGATAGTCTACCTCTCTGATGTGTAGAGAAGGAAGTTTATGGCCAAAGAAAAACTAAATTACATTATGAAATGTACAGTGGGTAATTTTGATTATATTAAATTAAAATTTTTTGTACAATTAAATTATAATTTTTGTACAAATAAAGCTAATGCAGTCAAGAATTGAGGGAAAGAAAACTGGGAAATAATTTATATGCAAGGGTTCTGATAAACCTTCTCATTTCTTAAGTAGAGAACAAATTTCTAAGAATACAAGGCATTCTCCAATTGACCAATGATCAAAGCAAATGAAGAATTTTCAGATGAAGAAATTAAAACCATTTCTAGTCTTATGAAAACATTCTCTAAATAATTGAAATTATCAATGGGCTGATTTCAGAAAAGCCTGGAAAGACATGAACTGATGCTAAATGAAGTGAATAGCACCATGTTAACCTGATACACATTAACAGAAAGAATATATGATGATCAACTGTGATGAACTTGTCTCTTTTCAACAATAAGGTGATCCAAAATAATACTAATAGACGTGATAGATTTTGCATTCAGAAAGAGAATTATGAAGACTGTTTGTGGATTACTACATAGTATTTTCTAATTTTTTGTTGTTTTCTTGGTTTTTGTTTTTTCTCATTTTTTCCTTTTTAATCTTTTTTGTGTAGCATGATAAATGTGGAAATATGGATAAAAGAACTGCACATTTAGCATATTGGATTACTTGCTGTCTAGGGGAGGGGGTGGGGAGAAAAGGAGTGAGAAAATTTTAGAATAGAAAAGTATGCAAGGGTAAATGTTGAAAACTATCTTTGTACATATTTTGAAAATAAAAAGCTATTTTTTAAAGAAAAATTTTTGGAGGAGCTCTTTTTATACTGGCAAGGAACTAAAAATCGAGTGGATGCTTATCAGTTGGGAAATGGCTGAATAAGTTATATTATATGAAAGTAATTGGACATTATTTTTCTATCAGAAATGATGAGAAGATTGATTTCAGAAAAGTCTGCAAAGACAAAAATTCATGCTGAGTGAAGTGAGCAGAACTAGGAGAACATTGAACACAGAAACAACAATATTATATGATGATCAATTGTGATGGACTTGGCTCTTCTCAACAATGTGTTGATTCAAGATTTGAGTTGGAAAACATCCAGAGAGAGAACTGTAAAGAGTCAATCTGGATTGAAGCATAATATTTTTACTTTTTTGTTTGTTTGTTTTTTTCATATTCTCCTTCTGATTTTTCTTGCACCACATGATAAATATGGGGAGGGGAGGATCCTAAAATAAATTATGTTAAATATATACTTATGCAAACTCTATATTTAAAACATGTTCAATGTTAATCATAAAGGGGTTGCAAACTGGTAGACCTGGACTCTTCTTTTATTGCTGTGATTGACTGTACAACCATGGGAAAATCCCTCAACATACTAAATTAATTTCCTCACTTCTATTATATAATATGGGGAAAGTAATTGTACAATCTCTTAAAATTGTTTTCCAGGTTTAAAATTTTTATGTCTCATAATACAATAGTATATCTAACCCAAATAAAGTTAATTCTCAGAAACAATTAAATTTAGATTACACTAAAGATATGGTTAAGATTTAAAATAATCTACTCAAACTAGAAATTCAGGTTTACATCAGTGGATTTAGAATATGGAAATCCTTACAACCCCCTCCTTTTTAATTCCTGGATTCTTCTGTAAGACACTTTCAGACAGCAATAAAACATCTGGCTATTCAAATTTCCTGTGGGAGATAAAAAAAAAAAGATGCTTTATTTTGTGTAGGTATTCAAACTTCAAAAGCACTTTTCAAACCATTTAGATGTTGCAAACACTTCCTTATTTTCCAGGCATCCTAAAAAAGTATTACTTTATTACATTTTTGATTTGGATATAGAATTTGGGTGTGAATTATTACTAAAAATTCAATTTATGTGTGTGTAGCTGTGTATTTTCCTGGTCTGTCTCCTCCAGAAACTCTGGAAATCATTCCTCCCCCATACTAATAGTTATCTTTGATGACATACAACTGTGTTCAAGCTCCTCCTGAAATCTGGTCTTCAGAACTATCATGCAAATGAACAAAGCAATCTCAAACTGAGAGAGTACAGGACTGTTTAGCACCACATGGATTATTTCAAAGAATGACTGATAACACTCTTGCAATAGAGATTCAATAGAAAACTATGCAATTCTCATATTAATGCTTTCAGTCATGGCTTCATTTGAAACTTAATGAGATCCATGTGGTTAAGAAGACTTGGAAGGAAATAAATGGATGGATCTCCACCTTTCCTACCCTCAACTCCATCCTATTTCTTTAATGGAAAACATCTAGGCTAAAATTGGTTTATTAAGAGATAAGTTGACAAGTTAAAACAACAAGAATAAGCATCTTGTACTCTGACTTCTTGCATTCGTTGTTTTTTTTTTTTAACTTTCTCATAATTTAAGTATAGTGTGGACTTAACTTAGTAACAATGCATTTAGGAGGGGCAATTACTTGGGAAGTAATTTCCTTTTGATTTTTTAAAAGAGAATACCAAAAAGTATGAAACTCAGTTTTACATGAAAATAAACTCATTGATTAACATTTGGACCATCTATTTTTTCAACCTTTGTAATGGTTGCATTCTAGATAATCAGTAGTACTATTCACAAACTAGACTTGCTGAAGTTATAACAGTGATTTCAAGTAAAGACTCAACACAATAAAAAAAAGTATTAAAATATCATGATATACTGTGGTGAGAATTAACTTGTAATTTTGATAATTAATCAATTATTTAAAAACTACTATATGTTACTTAACATATCCTAACAGCTTTATTTTTTCTCAGGCCACTAATGGGTTAATAAAGGCAATTTTTGTATTTTCCTTCACAGGATGTCAGCAGATAGTGCATTTTCTAGTTCATTCTGATTTCAAGTTCTGTACTCAGTACTCCATGGCACTTTTTGATTGTTTTACTTTACTATAAAGAAAACTGTCCTGTTGAAGTCCATGTATTAATACCATTCCTTATCAAAGTAAGTCAAAGAAAACATAGATATAAATATCTAAACATATGAAAATTCTGTCATCTCAAAAAGTGGATAAAAGCTCACATTTTTCTTAGCATCTTATATTATCCAGCATACTTAGATTTGTTTTTAATTTTTAAAGATTTAGGCTACCCATCAATACATTTCCCTAATTCACCTTTGTTGTCCCCACCCCAGCCCCATCCCTTTCTGCCTCAATCTTGTCTATTCACAATAAAGTGTCCATGTGCAAGGATTATAAAACATCAAGACAATGAGAAACTCAAATATCTACCTATAATTCTTGGGGGGGCTGAGTTTTACATTAAATATTGCCATTGTTTCTGGAAAGGGCATGAAATGGATTGTTCTATTGTTCCATTTAACATGCAGAGCAAAAAAAAAAAAACTTACTGAGGAATCACTTCTGTATATATGCTCCCTTTCAAATTAGAATAGAAAATCCTTATGGATAAGGACTGTTTCCTTTTGGTATCTGCAGTACTTTGCACATGGTATACTTTATTAATGTTTTTTCATTTATGTATCAATTCATCTTTGTACCTATTACATGAATTTCATTGTGAGTCTAATCTATATATTTTTGTGTATTCATTATTATGTATTGCCAAAAAAGTACATGCTTAATACATTTTGGTTGAATTTATCCTTAACAAAATATCCAATCTGTTTTTAAGAGTCTTTATGTGATTGATATTTTCTGGGAGTTAAAAATAAGAAATCTAATGAAATCTTATATAGGTTTATGGGTTTAATTACTGTAGTGAATGCATTTCCTAAAATTTTGTTCAGCCTAGTTATGAATAAATTAGATGAAAAGGCATGAAGTAGATTCTCTCCCCAAATATTAAGCAAGATTGTGGTAGTAGTTAAATGTCTATATGTTAAAACACTGGATTGTAAGAACAGACACATACCAAGACCCTTATATCATGTACTCTCTGGATGGCTTAGGTTAAGATGTAAATAACAAATCAAACACAGATGAAATGAGGAGAAAAGAATTACTTAAAAAAATAAAACAAAACCTGCATTTCTGAAGGTCTTCATTAAATTTGCCAAACATTTCTTGAAACAATGCAATATATTTTGTGACCCAGAGCCTAATTACTCTGATTATTCATTAGATTTTCATTTTAATATATAGATTAATAATACTGAAGGAAATTTGTACCAAGATATTTCTTTTTTTTTTCTGTTTTATATTTTGTAATGCTCTCTATCTAATCATTTTTTTTAATAGCCTTTTATTTACAGGATATATGCATGGGTAACTTTACAGCATTAACAATTGCCAAACCTCTTGTTCCATTTTTTCCCTATTACCCCCCACCCCCTCCCCCAGATGGCAGGATGACCAGTAAATGTTAAGTACATTAAAATATAAATTAGATACACAATAAGTATACATGACCAAAACGTTATTTTGCTGTACAAAAAGAATCAGACTCTGAAATATTGTACAATTAGCTTGTGAAGGAAATCAAAAATACATGTGGGCATAAATATAGGGATTGGGAGTTCAATGTAATGGTTTTTAGTCATCTCCCAGAGTTCTTTTTCTGGGCATAGCTGGTTCAGTTCATTACTGCTCCATTGGAAATGATTTGGTTGATCTCGTTGCTGAGGATGGCCTGATCCATCAGAACTGGTCATCATCTAGTATTGTTGTTGAAGTATATAATGATCTCCTGGTCCTGCTCATTTCACTCAGCATCAGTTCGTGTAAGTCTCTCCAGGCCTTTCTGAAATCATCCTGTTGGTCATTTCTTACAGAACAGTAATATTCCATAATTTTCATATACCACAATTTATTCAGCCATTCTCCAACTGATGGACATCCATTCAGTTTCCAGTTTCTAGCCACTACAAAAAGGGCTGCCACAAACATTCGTGCACATACAGGTCCCTTTCCCTTCTTTATAATCTCTTTGGGATATAATCCCAGTAGTAACACTGCTGGATCAAAGGGTATGCACAGTTTGATAACTTTTTGAGCATAGTTCCAAACTACTCTCCAAAATGGTTGGATTCGTTCACAACTCCACCAACAATGCATCAATGTCCCAGTTTTCCCGCATCCCCTCCAACAATCATCATTATTTTTTCCTGTCATCTTAGCCAATCTGACAGGTGTGTAGTGGTATCTTAGAGTTGTCTTAATTTGCATTTCTCTGATTAATAATGACTTGGAGCATCTTTTCATATGACTAGAAATAGTTTCAATTTCTTCATCTGAGAATTGTCTGTTCATATCCTTTGACCATTTTTCAATTGGAGAATGGCTTGATTTTTTATAAATTAGAGTTAATTCTCTATATATTTTGGAAATGAGGCCTTTATCAGAACCTTTGACTGTAAAAATATTTTCCCAGTTTATTGCTTCCCTTCTAATCTTGTCTGCATTAGTTTTGTTTGTACAAAAACTTTTCAGTTTGGTATAATCGAAATTTTCTATTTTGTGATCAGTAATGATCTCTAGTTCTTCTTTGGTCATAAAGACCTTCCCCTTCCACAGGTCTGAGAGTGTTCCAAGATATTTCAACAGTGAAAATGTGTTAAAAATATTTTTGATTCTAAAGATTTAAAACCATTCTTTTTTATTTTTTCATTATTAAAGCTTTTTATTTACAAAGCATATGCATGGGTAATTTTTCTAACATTGACCCTTGCATAACCTTTTTTTCCAAATTTCCCCCTCCTTTCCTCCACCCCCTCCCCTAGCTGGCAGATGATCTAATACATGGATTTAAAACCATTTTAAAACCATGAAGTAAATTTGAGAATATCTGGAACATAAAAGAAGGAGATAAATATTTGATACATGGTAAATATTTGTCTCATCTGCAAAATGGGATGATTGAATTAGATAAATTCAAAGGTTGCTTCTAGGTTACCTTCTTTATTTCTGTTTCTGTGAAGCATGATCAATAAGATTACAAGGACTTAAGGCTGACCATGTTGCTCTTTTAGTTTTACTGTCCATTATTGTTTCTCTAATCAATATGTGCTTCTTTATGTTGGCAGTAAAAATTCTTGATAATCAAACTTCTACTCATCATTCACAAAATGAAGTTTGGATTACCTACAGCACTTATAAGAACTCTTTAATTAATCAATCAAGTACAGTTTAGTAAAGGAATTTAATTCTATGAACAATTTATTGCAATGGAAATTTTTAAAAATAGTCCACAGAAAAGAGTGGTTTTTGAGAAAAAACCATGGTTTCATGAGAAGACATGAACAATACATAATGGGGCTACCTAGGCTATCACATAGGTGGAGCTGACCACCACCTACAATGTTTGATTCCAAAATGTCATGCAAGACTTTCTGATCAACAATATTGATGGATCAGAGAAGATCTATGTAAAACTGCACACCTTGTTAAGGAATTGGGAGCAATAAAATCTTACATCTGTTGCTCCTTATTTTGTCCCTTGCAAAAATCCCATCCTGTCTGATTCCCAATACCTTGCTAAAAGATGTCCAGTCTGATTCACAAATAACTGCATGAGAAGGCATCCTGTTTCCTTACCTAGATAAAAAGGCTTGGGCTAGGTGTTTCCTTACCAAGATCCTTCTTATCTTTCTCTTTTACATTTTAGAGTCTTGCAGGCTGCTAGTCAGCTAACTCAGCCCAAAATTTTAAGATAAAAGCTTTCCCTGAGCTATTTCTAGAGACTATCTTGTTATTTTGGTGTAATTAAGTATTTTGTAGCTACCAGAGAATCTCCTTGAATGCTTTCAATCTGACTATAAAACATGACTCTCACATACTTCAATATCACTTGCTTTAACCAAGGTACCTCCAATTTTACCATTGAAAGTATATTTCTTTGGGATTTAATGTCCATTTTTTCTTCTATTCTTTTGGAAATGCTATGAAAAGTTTGCAGCCTACAGAATTCTTAATGAATACCTCAAGAGATATTAAGTGGGGACTTTGACAAAAGGAAGAGATGATCAAGGGAAGAATAATTCAAACAATATGAATTACTGAGTTCCCAAGTCAGATTACTTTCTCCACAGTTTTGATTTGTTTTTATTTAGATACTAAACAGTATCAATGGACTATATGAAAAAATATACTTTTTCTCTAGCATGCTTATGTCTTTAATAATTTCTAGTCAAAATTATTTTTTGACTAGGAGCAGCAAAGGATTAAACAGGAGATACCATCTCTCTGATTCTCTCAGGACTTACAATATCTATCACTTTAACTTTTTAGGAAAATGAACTTCTGACATAATTTGAATTTTTCCAATTTGATTTTATGAAACACAAAATTCTTGAAATGTCTTTCCATATATATATACTTTGCTAAACCATTACTAACAATGCCATATTTTGGAAATGGAAAGAACAAAGTTACAAGTTGTGAAATGATACAGTATCCATATGTCTTCTATATGCAATAGTTGACTGTTGGCAGAGAGTTTCAGTTCTAAAGGAAGATAGCACACTGGCTATATTAACTTTTTCTTTGGGAATTTTTTTTTTTAATAAAAATTTATCTCAGCCTAAAAAATCCATCTATCCAAGATCAGCAAGGAAGAAACAGAAAGGCCCGTGATAAAGATCAATTAAATGCCACATAAACATTTGAAAATAAAATTATAATTTTGGAGTTTTCAGAAATTTCCTTTTAGTAACATGTTTGTATATGTGTATTATTGTTCTTGTTATTTTCATTTTCCAATTAAGAAAGTTGCCTTTCTCTTTCATGGAGAATTGTTGCCAGGAAAAAAAAAATGAACTAAAGGGAGTTGGGTTTGATAATCCACAGCATTTAGGGTCTTCAATCCCACTCTTTTTTCCTCCACTTGTATTTAGCATCCTGCCAATTCAATTCCCTCTCCATTGCTTGAACAAGGATGCCTAGTGGAAATCTACTTTAGGGACTTAGAAATCCCTAAGGGCGATTATAATGATAACTTACAATCTCAGCATTCATGGAACTGTTCTTATGTCAGGTCTCTATACAACAAAGTGATGTAGTTGGCCAAAATTTGTTAAAATTACACATCTTAGCTAACTAATATGTATAATTCAAACTATCTACTACATTTCTTTAAATCATTCATACAATTAAATTTAATTTACAACATGGTATGCAATTATTTAGACAAAATGTTTAGATTTAACTTTGGAATCTTTTTGCAAAACTTTACAATAAGTGACATTAATGGAGCATTAAAAAAGTTTGCATATATATGACATATATCTACTTCTATGTATATTTGACATATATCCACTTCTAAGACATGAAGCGGCACTAAGGATTGGCACTACTTTCCCCATTTTTTTTTCTATGATAAAACTGAGGCACATTGAAGTTGTGACTTGCCCATGAGTATAAATCCAACAAACCTAAATGGCAGAATAGTAACACAGCTCTTCCTGAATCCAAGAAGACTAACATCTTCCAGTATGCTGCACTATATCTGCAAACATATCAAGTATTTTAGATAGAAGTATGGGTCACTGAAAGTTAATTATAATAAACATTTCCAAACATATAACATTTAAAAAATGTAGTGGAAGGAATATGGAAAATTTTATTTTTTATTATGAGTGAAAAAGCAAAAACCTTCACTTAGAACAGTCGTGTTCTTTCAAAGAAAATAGTTTATTAAATGTTTACATATGCTAACACCACAAGAAACACATAAAATTCAATTTGGTAATCCTGCCATGCCCTGGGGTGTCTAAAAAGTACATATCTTTAAACATCTGAAAAGTACATTTCTATTTATTCATAACAACAAATAAAATCATAGATTTTGGCAAGTTATAGTTGAAAAATATGTCAAATATAATGAATTTAAAAAAAAAATTATAATCACAAAATAATCTGAAGTCGAAGCCATACTAGAAATAAAGGAAATTCATCACTGAATTCTAAAGGCACTATAGGAGAATAATCACAAAATTATAAAATTATGTCTTAATTAATTACATTCTTTTTTTTTTTTTTAACTTAACATAGAGAGCAATATTGGTCTTTGTCCTTCATTGGATTTATTTCCTTGAAAATTTGTCTTGAAACATGTGAGATCAGTTGGGTGGTGTCAAAGAACATATCTGAATGCAAATATCTCTGCCCCAAATTCCAATTATTATGTTTATTGTTTTGACGTAAGGAATTATTTTCTAAAAGGTACCATTAGAATGGTGATATATTACTGTTAGGGTTAATAATTAAGCAATTAGAACTCATATATTTCAAATATCATCATCAATACAAACTCAGCATTGCTAATACTGTATTTTCAAATGAAATCACTTTTCTTTCTTGAAGGACTTATTTTGTTACTGGGCTTCCTTCTTTTCAAGAATGAAACTTGATTTTTGATGCCTTCCTTTTCTTTGTCCCATGACAAATATTTCAATCTTGCTTCCTAATATCTCTTGCACATACTCTTTTTTTCCTTCCTACCAACTCATCAGTTAATTGCAAATATTGCCTCAAATCAGAAGTTTTGATGACCTTATCTTTTTCTATATTCATTCAGTAATGATGATATTTTTTTTTAAAAAAATCAAACTACTTTATTGTTTATAACCTTTAATACATCTTTTTTGCATGTAGTCAGGAGAAGGATACTATGGAGTGCAATTCGAAGAAGTTGGAGGTGATAGTATCCCATAATTCCAAAGAACTACAAATTGAGAAGTGAGAGTAGCAGGAAGAAAAAGCTGGGCTCTTTGAAAAAGAAAGGGAAAGAGAAGGGAACAAACATTTATGTACTGCCTACTGTGTGCTAGATTCTGTGTTGTGTTTTATATAGATTATTTCATTTGATCCTCACAACAACCCCGAGCTAGGTATTATTATCTCTAATCTAAAATTGAGGAAGTTGAAACAAACTGAGGTTAAATGATTTGCCAAGGGTTACAAAGATGGTAAGTATCTGAAGCTGGATTTGAACTCAGTCCTTTCTGACTTCAATCAAGTCCATGGGTCCCATCCACCATGTCACATAGGCTTCCCAAGAAAGATTATGCAATTTTTCAAAGTCACATAGATAATAAAGGATATAAATGTAAAGTCAAACAAAACATATATTTTTTTCATATTAGAATATCTTGGTATAAGCTAAATAGGAATATAGTTAGGGATATTAGAAAACAATAATAAAAAATATATATATATATACATATATATATATGTAGGAACTAAACTATCAAATATTTTAATTGCCAATGAGAAGAATTTGTTTATTCTGAAAATGATAAGGATGAATAGGAGTATTTTTTTGTTTGTTTGTTTGTTTGGTTGGTTTTTAGCAGTTTAATGATGGCATAAGCTGATCTTCCTATCTTTAGAAGCGGATTTATGACTGGGTGGTGTCTCTAATTGTCTGGGAAGTGGATTAAAATTTCAGACTCAAAAACTTATTACATCTGTGATCCTGGACAAATGACTTAATTTTTGTTTGGCTCCTCAATTGCAAACTATAGATAATGATTATACCTATATCCTCTTAGGAGGATAAAATGAGATGATATATTTTTAAGTATTATATAAACTTTAAAATGCATTGTAAATGCTAGCTATTATTAAGGAAGTATCTTTCTGTTATGAATAGGTCAGGACTCTGATTAATCTGTATGTTGTCTGTATAAGTTATTTTCATATCATTCAAAGTTTTAATAAATAATACATATCAATAAATTCAGAAATCAAATCACATGATGATATAAACAAGCAACATCAGGTAGGAATGTAGCCAAGCTATGTTGGATAAGCTCAACATAACTGGATAAAATAAAAATTTAATTGATATTAAAAATTGCAGAAGAATCATTTCTGAAATAGAAGTAAGTGGAATACAGAAATAAATAAATAGAAATACATAAAATTATTTGTGTTTCAAAACAAAAGAAGTTACTATGAAAAAAAGATAGAAAAAACTGCATAATGTGTTTTCTAGAATGGGACAACAAATTCACTTTGGATACAAAATGATCACAGCAAAAAAATCTGAAAATTCTTTTTTAAGTCAAAAATTCTTTTAATACTCAAATTTTCTGGAGAAAATAGCCAGAATAGGCAAAGGAAATGTCATTAAGATTAAGCAGTCTCAGAAAAACCTTTCCTTCAAAGTCAAACAGACATACAAACACACACACACACACAAACACAAAGAATACAGAAATATATATTGTAAATCCAGATTTTTCTTTCTTTCTTTTTTTTTTTTTTTTGGAGCAGGAAAGGTTAGGTGATAATATTAAAATAAACAAGACAAAAACTATTTCAAAGTAAATTTGTGCCAAGACAGGAAAAACATAAACAAATCCAAAATAATGACACTCTAGAGCTTAATTTTGAGGTTTTAAGACAACTCAGTATTGAGTACATGTCTAGCACAAGGCTGTTCTGATTGATTGGTAGCTAAATGGAGAAGTGGATAGAGTGTTGGGCCTAAAATTAGGAAGATTCATACTGGAATCAAACATGGTCTCAGATATTTACTAACTGTAATCTTGGGCAAGTCACTTATTGTAATTTGCTTCAGTTTCCTCATCTATAAAATAAGCCAGAGAAATAAATAGAAAATTACTCTAGTACTTTTGTCAAGAAAACCCTAAATAAGATTATTACAGTGGAACTGTATTGAAATGACTGAGGAAGACAAATAATATTCTTGCTGAATGCATGATTCAAATATAGCTATTCAGAAAACAATGTTTTATTTCTAAGGCAAAATGCTAACAACATCTTGTCAGAATGAAACAAAAAGGCATTAAAATAATTTCATAAAAATAATACCCAGAAATTATTGCTCTTTTTCTATTGATGTTCTTCCATAAGTAAGGTATATATTGCTTCTGTAGATTATGTGTCTATCCACATGAGTGCTTATTAAGAGGCATTAATAGCTATCTCTACATGTACCTTTACCTTTTCAAGAGAGATAGTAATTCCTTCTGGAAACAAATAGATAAAGTGGTCATAAGACTGTTCTGTTCTACTAAGAGAGACTAAAATTTTGCACACATTCGCATGTTGAGATCCTAGCTAACCAGGAGGGATTGGCAGAAAAAGCATGAAGTACTGCTAAGACTATAATACTTCTGAGGCAAGCAGGAGAAGACACTGATAGGGATCAGGTTAATCTAATACTACTATTCCTATGCCAATCCCATTTTACTATATCAAATCAGATAACCAAGTTATGATATCAAACCTCTGAGGTTAAATTCCCCTGTAAATCTGTCCTTGGCTTATGCCTTCTTTGTTAAATCCCTTTTGGGTTAGCCTGCCAGAATTTTCTACCTCCTGGTGTATTTTCTTTTACCTCTTTCCCCATACCTCATGGTGTTTTTCTCTTTGTTTAGCTAACTCTTTTACAATGCTAAACTTCTCTATGAATTTAACCTGTCATTTAATGACATATTCCCATCTCATGGCATATTTCCTTTCTCCCAGTTAATTGTGAATTCCATTAGAAAAATTTATCTTTTCCAATCTTAATTGTTAAAAACTTTTTTCTTGCTAACTATATACTCTCCCACTACTATTTCATATTTACCTCTCCTAGTAACTATTTTACCTCTTCATTTTATCTGTAATATCATAAATAAAGGGATCTTTTGGCTAAGAGAACTCTCTTGTGAATTTATTATGTATCTTGCATTTTATGCCTCAATGTAGGAATTGCAAAATCCTCTCAGTTGGTGCATAAACACACACAGAGCACACATACACACATACACACACACACACACACACACACACACACACACACACACAGAGAGAGAGAGAGAGAGAGAGAGAGACTAGAGAGAGAGAGAGAGAGAGAGAGAGAGAGGGAGATCCACAGATAAAACTTTATCTTAGATAAATCCTTCCTTAAATTAGGCTTTATCTATCTATCTATGGATCTATCTATCTATTGATCTATCAACAAATCTGTGTATATGTGTATAATAAATAAAACCTCCTCTATATAGCTATTGATCAATTTTTCTGTCCATCTATGGATTTATCTACACACACACACACACAGACACACACACACACAGAAACACACATACACATACATACACTCTGCTTTTTCTACAGTCTACTATATCAAGAATCCTGAGGAGCTATTAACAAGTAATATAATATCAAAAAAATCTATGAGCTAGCCTCTAACAACTTACTCAATTTACTTTTCCTACACGTCACCAAAATCCAGCTACAAGGCTACAGATGTTAAACCAAAAGCTTATAGCCAAACTCAATTCTAAATCCCACTCTTTCCTAATGAAGGGAAATAGAAAAACTCAAAACTTGCTTCAACAGAGACCTGGGGAACAGAATGAACTGAGATTAGCATTTTTTTAATTTTGTTTTTTCTGATAGTATTTTATTTTTCTAAATACATATGTAAAGTTAGTTTTCAACATTCATTAGTGTAAAACTTTTGTGTTCAAATTTTTTTATCCCTTTGTCTCTTATCTCCCTTCTTTCTAAGTTAGCAAGCAAATAAAGATAAAACTTGTGAAATCCTTTTAAACATATTTCCATATTTTCCTTGTTGTAGAAGAAAAATCAAACCAAAAGGGGAAAACGCCCACAAGAAGAAGCAAACAAACAAATGAACAGCAACAACAAAAAAGTGATAATACAATTCTTTGATTGACATTCAGTTTCTATGGTTTCCTCTCTGGATGTAGATGCCATTTTCCATCGCAAGCCTATTGGAATTGTAGGGTTTTTATTTGTGATTGTGGGTCACTCCACTAACCCAGAGAAAGAACATCTAGCCAGAGTGACCTCTTTGTTACAGAAGTCATGTGATAAAGAAATGGAAGCTGGTAAACAGTGAAATACTTATCTAGAGGGAGACTGAAAGATATTTGATCACTAGCTGAAGGGGAAATCACAGAAAAATCAGAAATAGAAAGTAAGTTAAAGGAGATGTGGATGAAAAGAGAAATCTCTGAAATTATGAAAACTTTCAGGAAGAAGAAAACTCAATTAAAGATGTTGAACATAAGTAGGTAAACCAACAAAGACAATATTAAGAGCAAAATGAAAAAAGAAAAAAAATGCCTCCAAATCAATTAAAAATCTAGGTATTGTTGAATAAATATTGCAAGACAATGGAAAATTATTCAGTCCTTGATAGTGCAAAGGAATACATGGATACCCAAGAGAATATGGAACATAATGATGTGATGCTCCTCAATGATTTAAAAGTGAACAAAAAAATCTGAAAGTGAGTCAACAAGCATTTATTAAAACATATGGCCAACTATCACCATTACTATTCAATATTATATTAGAAATGCTAGCTTTGACAATAAGAGATGAAAAATATATTAAAGGAATTAGAGTAGGACATGAGGAAAGCAAATTATTACTCTTTGCAGATGATATGATGGTATAATTAGAGAACCCCAGAGTATCTACTAAAAAGCTATTAGAAATAATCTACAACTTTAGCAAAGTTGCAGGATACAAAATAAATCCACATAAATCATCAGCAATTTTATACATCATCAACAAAATCCAACAGCAAGAGATACAAAGAGAAATTTCATTTAAAATAAGTGTCAATAGTATAAAGTATTTGGGAATCTATCTGTCAGGGGAAAGTCAGGAACTATATGAGCAAAACTACAAAACACTTTCCACACAAATAAAGTCAGATCTAAGCAATAGGAAAAATATCAAGTGCTCTTGGATAGGTCAAGCAAATATAATAAAGATGATATTACTCCCTAACTAATCTATTTATTTAGTGCTATACCAATAAAATTCCCAAGAAATTATCTTATTGACTTAGAAAAAATAACAAAATTAATCTAGAAGAACAAAAGGTCAAGAATTTCAAGAGAACTAATGAAAAAAAAATCAAATGAAGGTAGCCTAGCTATACCGGATCTAAAACTATATTATAAAGCAGCAGTCGTAAAAACCTATTTGATACTTGCTAAGAAATAGACTAGTTGATCAGTGGAATAGGTTAGGTTCAAAAAATAATAAATAACTATAGCAATCTAATGTTTGACTAATCCAAAGATCCCAACTTTTGGGATAAGAATTCACTATTTGACAAAAACTGCTGGGAAAATTGGAAACTTGTATGGCAGAAACTAGGCATGGACCCACACTTAACATTTTATACCAAGATAAGACCAAAATGGGTTAATAATTTAGGCAAGAAGAACAAGATTATAAATAAATTAGAAGAACATAGGATAGTTTACCTCTCAGACCTATGGAGGAGGAAAGAATGTATGACCAAAGAAGAACTAAAGATCATTATTGATCACAAAACAGAAAAATTTGATTATATTAAAAAGGTTTTGTTCAAACAAAATTAATGCAGACAAGATTAGAGAGGAAGGAATAAGCTGGGAAAACATTTTTATAATCAAAGGTTCTGATAAAGGCCTCATTTTAAAAATATATAGGGTATTGACTCTAATTTAGAAGAAATCAAGCCATTCTCCAATTTATAAATGGTCAAAGGGTATGAACAGACAATTTTCATAAGAAATTGAAACTATTTCTAGTCACATGAAAAGGTGCTCAAAATCATTATTAATCAGAGAAATGCAAATTAAGACAACTCTTAGATACCACTACATACCTGTCAGATTGGCTAGAATGACAGAAAGATAATGCAGAATGTAGGAGGGGATGTGGGAAAACTGAGACACTGATACATTGTTGGTGGAATTGTGAATAAATCCAGACATTCTGGAGAGCGATTTAGAACTATGCTCAAAAAGTTATAAAACTGTGCATACCCTTTGATCTAGCAATGTTACTACTGGGCTTATATCCCAAATAAATCTTATAGAAGGGAAAGGGACCTGTATGTGGAAGAATGTTTGTGGCAGCCCTCTTTATAGTGGCTAGAAATTGGAAACTGAGTTGATGACCACCAATTGGAGAATGGCTGAATAAATTGTGATATATGAATGTTATGGAATATTATTGATTTATAAGAAATGACCAACAGGATGACTCAGCCTGGAGAGACTTATATGAACTGATGCTGAGTGAAAAGAGCAGGACAAGGAGATCATTATATACTTCAACAACAATACCAGATGATGATCAATTCTGATGGACGTGATTCTCTTCAACAATGAGATGAACTAAATCAGTTCCATGTGTTCAATAATGAATAGAATCAGCTACATCCAGCAAAAGAATTCTGGGAAATGAGTGTGAACCACTACATAGCATTTCCAATCCCTCTGTTTTTGTCTGCTTGCATTTTTGATTTTCTTCACAGGTTAATTATACATTATTTCAAAATCTGATTCTTGTAATGTTCTTCTCTAAAATGTAATCTTCTCTGGGAGTAGATTTCTTTCTTTTTTTTTTTTATTGTAACTTTTTATTGTCAGAACATATGCCTGGGTAATCTTTAAAAACACTTCTGTTGCGACTTTTCCCTTCCCTCCCTTCACCCACTCCCCTAGATGGCAAAGCAGTCTTATACATGTTAAATATGCTATAGTATATCTTAGATACAATATATGTGTGTAGTACCAAAGTTCTCTTGTTGCACAGGAAGAATTGGATTCAGAAGGTAAAAATAACCTGGGAAGAAAAACAAAAATGCAAATAGTTTACACTCATTTCCTCATGTTCTTTCTTTGGGTGTAGCTCCATCATCAATCCACTGGAACTGAATTAGATCTTCTCTTGTCCTCATACAGTATCATTGTTGAAGTATACAATGATCTACTGGTTCTGCTCATTTCACTCAGTATCAATTCATGTAAGTCTCTCTAAGCCTCTCTGTATTCATCCTGCTGGTCATTTCTTACAGACCAATAATATTCCATAACATTAATATACCACAATTTATCCAACCATTCTCCAATTGATGGGCATCCACTCAGTTTCCAGTTTCTGGCCACTACAAACAGGGCTGCCACAAACATTTTGGCACATACAGGTCCCTTTCCCTTCATTAGTATCTCTTTGGGATACAAGCCCAGTAGTAGCACATAGCAACTCTTTCTTGATGTAAGACAGTTTTTGATTAGTAATCATGTCTGTCTTTCCAGGAATAATTGTGGGCTTCATATTTTTAGGTTTATCAATAGGATTTTTATTTTTAATGGCTTTGTATTGAACTAGAAATGTATTTTTTTTTTTTTTTGTAATTCAAGGGCTTTATTTCCCAATTAAATTAAACTTATCTTCCTTGAAGAAAATAGTGAGTATTTCTTTAATGACATATAGCTTAATCAAATGTCTAGAACATACTTCAAAAAATTTGTAGCACTGAAAACTCAGTTGTATTAAGGAAATAAGAAATGCATGATTAATTGACCAAGTATTTTTAAGACTTTCATATGAAAAGAGACATTAGAAACATTTATTTGGTCCCCAGATTGCAAAATGAGGAATACAGGATGCAATATTTAGAGAGGCCAAATTTTGCTTTATGTGAGGGAGAAGTCAGGAACTAAAAGTAACCCATTAAAACTCTAAAGTTATCCAGAGTTATAATGGGATAATTCAGGAACTATTGTGCTTCTCATTGTATATCTTCTTTAAGCAAAATTTTATGGCCATTTGTATAATGTCCGGGTTAGCTCTCTGGGGTCTCAGGATCAGAAAGAGTCAGGATCAGTCAAAGTCCTCGTTTTTTAGGAGGAGAAGTGAAGGAAGCAGACAAGTTGCCATGACACTTGCCAAAAATGAACGCTGGATTCTAGAGTCCTGAGTCTGAAGTCTCTCTGCTGCTCGTCCTGCAACAGAGTGACTCTAATTAGTCTCTCCCTCATCCCTCCAATCCTTGCTAGTGATTACTTCACCATCACACATACAGCAATGACCAATCATGAGGAGAGCTATCACATCACCATTTCATCTAAATACATGTATATAGAACCATTATCTCACATCAAGTAGATAATTGGCCTTAAGTGCTTTGCTGTCTCAAATTCAAGTATACCTTTTCAGAGTTTCAGCCCTCTACATCTCTTGCTTTCTTTTGTTTTAGAACACATGTGGTCACGCCCTCCCTGACTTCTCAGGGGGGTGAGAACCCGAAAAAAGAGGTGATCACACCCTGCCTGACTTCTCAGGAAAGGGGGTGAAAACATTAAAAACAAGATGATCACACTCTCCATGACTTCTCAGGAACAGAGATTAAAAACATCAAAGGGAAGTGGGGAGTCAAACCAGAGATTATTAATGAGTTTCTGGGCTGAAGGGTTTTGCTAGAAACAAGTATACATAAATCCATCAGCATGGGAAGTATTACCCAGGCACATAGCAATATGGCACAGACTAGTAGTGATGACTCTTCCCATAGCCAGTGCAGGTTCAATATGGTATAACAAACATGAATTGTACATGCAAGTAGTGATATAACAAACAATATGAATCAACATGGTATTGTAAAAGATTTCCAGAAGTTCTAGAAGGAGAGTATATAAGTAACAATCACACATACACCTTCTTCAGCAGCCGAGAGATAGTCCAAAACAAATCTATTGTCCATTACTTCATGTGTCAGTGAATCCGATAATCCCTGAAAGTTTTTGAAGTCCTGCAACAGTCTCGTTATGTGTCAGGGAATACAGTGATTCCTGCAGATATTAAAGTCCTGCAGCAGTCTTATCATGTCTCAGGGAATCCAATGATTCCTGAGAGTTTTAAAGTCCTGCATCAGTCTCATTAACAATTTTTGATGTCCATGAGTTAATTGCCATAACTGCCATGCTCTTTTAGTGGTGGGCACAGTTTGTGATGGATGATGTTTCTTGGGTCTTCTCCTGCATTTCAAGGGTCTGCTCCATCTCTCTTCAATGAACAAGGTGAATATGGCTCGTTGGCACTCATCTGATTCCCTTTCCATCTGTAGAGATACAAACAAACAGATCCCTGCAGCCGCCCCCCAAGCAGTTAACCTATCTCGGCCCTTCCATTCATCACTTTCTGGATCTCCACATCACCTGATGATTATGTAAAGATAGTGGAGCTGCTTGCACTGGACACTGCCCTTCTGGCAGGTTATAAAACCTATCTGCCAGAGTCAGTGCATCTTTATTAAAAATCAAGAAGTTAATTGTATAAAAAGCTAAATTTAGACATTCTCTAGGGTTACCTGTGAATCCCCCTTTCTTTTGTTTTTGGAGCAGCATCTTGATATCTTTGTTTCTCTTCTCTGCTATTGCCTGTCCTTTAGGATTAAAGAGTATGCCAGTGGTGTGTAAAATCTGAAATTGTGCACAAAAGTGTGTAAAATGTTTAGAAATATATGCTGGTTCATTCTCTGTTTTTATTGCTTGTGGCACAACCATGATTGCAAAAGCTTGTATGAAGAATTCAGTGACCACTTGGGCTGCCTCTTTTGCTTCTGGTATTGTAAAAGTAAGTCCTGAAAAGGTGTCTACTACAACATGGATAAAAGACAGATGACTAAAAGATTTCTAATGGGTCACATCCATTTGCCAAATTTCATTGGGACTCAAAGCATGAGTGTTCTTTCTTGGAGGAAGCATAGGAGTGTGGAAGGCAGGGCAAGCTATACAGGCTTTTACTATGCTTCTACTTTCCTCTTTTATTATCCCAAATTGCAAATATAAAGCTGGAGCAGTCTGATGACATTTAGAATGAGATCCTTGGGCTGCCTGAAATAAAAGAGTATTGGCTAACATGGTTAGAAGGCAATCTGCCTTTGAATTTCTATCAAAAATAGAACCTGGAAGTCCACCATGTAAGTGGACATGCAAGATATAAATCTTACCTGGATGCTTTCTCACTTGCTCTTGAAGTTTCTTAAAGAGCTGATATATATTAGAAACTACAAATTTTATCTGGGCTGTGGCAATTCTTTGTACCACATCTACTGAATAGGCCAAATCAGATATTATATTTACATCTCCTGGATAATAAGTAAGAGCTAGAATGATTGCCATCTATTCATTCTGCTGAGTGGACTGAAAAAGACTATTTATAATTAAATCATGAAAGTATACAGCACAAATGTTATGTTTGGATGCATCTGTAAAGATAGTTGGTCCTTGAAGAGGAACTTAAAAAAAAAAAAAAAAAACTTTTCTTCAAGAATCCATCACCAATTATGTAATAGCTAGGTTATCTTTAATGGAGACCTGTGTGTAAAATTTGGAGCTGTTACCAATAAAATTTGCCACTTTGGGATGGTTTCACAGCATACATTAATTTATGCATTGGTATTAAAGGTGTGTATCTTGTCAGGTGTTATCCCAGATAATTGTATTACTCGCTTAATGCCCTTTAATAAAATTCTAGTCACAAGCCCTGGGTAAAGAGTAAGGCTTTGTTCTGATTGTGCTGGGAGGTTCATCCACTGTATCTGAAGGACTGCTGTGGGTGGCACTTTTGTACCAAAAGCTGATATTTCCAAGGGTTTTTGAGTGACGCTTTCAACCACATTGGATAAAGTCACTTCAACTTCTCTCAAAGCCTCTTGAGCTCCTTTTATAAGCTGGCATGATTAGTTTAAAACAGTGTCTCCCCTTAAAATGTCATATAATGGTTGCAATTGATAGATAGTTAACCCTAACACTAGACGCAAACATTGGATATCTCCTAGTGATTTCTGAATGTCACTTAAGGAGTTTAGCTTCCTTTCTTAAGGAAAGTTTTTGTATTGTAAGCAATTTAGGATATACTTCACATTGTAAATTTTTAAAAAGAGCATGTCTTTGAATTTTTTCTTGAGCTATATGCAATTTGTAATTCCTTAGTGTTTCTATGGTCTTTTGTAGACATGCTTCTAACATTTGCTCCTCAGGTGCATACCCCAATGTAATATAACAACATGACTTTTGGAAATGCTTTTCTTATTAGAGTAAAAGCAGCAGCAACTTACATTTGGCACACAGTAGGGCTATTTTTCAATCACTAGGGCAAAACTGTCCATTCATATGTTTTATAAAGCTTAGCTAAGTTAATGCTAGGCACTAAAAAGGCAAATCTTTTCATATCCTACTTATCTAGAAGGATAGAATAGAAACAACCCTTAATATCTATAACCTAAAGAGATCATTCTCTAGGCAACTGAGTAGGAGTTGGAAGTCCAGGCTGTAGTTCCCACAGTTTCTATCTCTTCATTTACTTTTCTTAAATCAGTCAACAGCCTCCATTTTCCAGATTTCTTTTTTATATAAAATACAGGGGAATTACAGGGACTTAGACAAGATTGTAAGTATCCTTGATCAAGTTGCTCCTGTACTATATCTAATTAGGCCTGATTTTTTTCACTAGCTAAGGACCATTGTTCTACCCACACTATGTATCAGTTTTCCGTTGAATAGGAACAGGTGAGAGTGTTAGCATGCCTTCAATAGCAGCCCTGCCTAAAAAGCCAAAGTGCTCAATGGTAATCCTAACTATTGTAAGATGTCTCTTCCTCACAGACTGATGGGGATCTTTTCAACTACAAAAGGAGTAAAAACTCCTGTTTCATCTTTAAATGTCCATCTCAAAGGGGTAGCACTTCAGCTGCTATTGCTCCTCCTACGTCAGACATATAGCTGTCTGCCTTAATCTTTGGCCAATGACTGGGCCAGCTGGCACCTCTAATGGCTGTATGATTTGCACCTGTGTCTACCAACCCTTCTAATGGTATGCCATTTATATAGATAGTAAGCATAGGTCAGTCAGTTGTAACAGCTACAGTCTAAAATATTCCTGGATTCTGTCACTGGGACTCAAAATCTGGGCAAATATCACCAGATTGCCTATCAGTAGTATGTATCAATAAACCTGATGCTACTACTTCTCCTGGTTGATATGTCACACATTGTCCACCTATATTAGTGACTGGGATATTATCTATACATTCCTGAGTTTCCCAAATCAGTGTATGGATGAACACTGTTTTGCAAGCACTCTCAGGAGGTGAAATGGTGAAGCCTATTGTGCCTGGAGGCAAGGAATCTATAGACTGGAGAAGAACAGATTTCACCTCTTCAGGGGATATTTCCATAGTCCCAGCTGCATACAACTCTATTCTCCCCAATTGTAATCCCTTTCCCCCATCAGGTTGCTTCTTGGCTGATTGGTCATGTTGGAGTACTGAACTTCTAAAAACTCTCTGATGTAGCATCTGCTGCCCTCATGCCCCAAGTATTTGTTGTTGTTGTTGTTGTTGTTTTGGGCCCTGGGGCTGGGCCCCACATCCTGTTTACCTGAATCAATCTACATTCTGATGTCCAATGGAAGTCTCTGTTGCATTTTGGAAGTGGGGCTTTGGATCTTGATCTCTCACCTTACTGTCTCACTCTGTCGTTATGCCAACATTGAGCTTTCAAATGCCCTATTTTACCACATTGAAAGCATTGATGAATCTCTCTGGAAGTCCCTTGCTTAAAGGGACCCTGTCTTCCCATGTTCTGATCTTGGGAAGTCTGTATCATAGCCTGGGTATAAAAGATGTTTATGCCCACTGTGGCACAGCTTCTTATGATCTCCTCTAAAGGAGCATCTTTGTGTAGTCCAAATATAATTCTTCTACAAACCTCATTAGCATTTTCTTTAACAATTTGTCTTATAATTTCTGTTGCAGCATTTTCACCAGTAGTTCATATGATAGCTGTCTGCAGACATCCCACAAAATCAGCAAAGGGTTCAGTTGTGCTATTTTTGTGAAGACTTCTCATCTAGCTTGCTTTTCTGGGAGGGTACCGCATTCTTTGAAAGCAAGCAGCAGCAATTTACTCATATGCTGATATAGGGCAATTAATCTGCTCTAAAGTGTCAGCATAAGGACCTATACCTGTTATTTGGTCAAAGGTGATTGGTATATTAACTCCTGGTGGCCTATTTCATTTGTCTTATATCCTACAGAGTTCACTATACTCAGAAAGCCACAACAAGTTTTGTCCAGGTTTTAAGCATGTCCTTGCTATATATTTCCAATCATTAAGGGTTAAAACTTCAAAAGCCAAATTCTCTAATAATATCTTAACATAAGATGATGTACACCCATAAACAGTACAAGTTTTTTCAATCTTTTATAATTTCTAGATTAAAAAGGAGTATATCTTCTTTTTTCTTGATTTGAAGAGTTAACCTCTTCAATCCCAGAATATGCTTCTATTTTTAAATCAGATATATTCTGTCCTACTTGTGCTTTAAGTATTTCTTTTTGCCATTGATGGGAGGGTTGCTGTGGGGAAGGTGCTGATGGTATCACTTCTTCTCCTACTCTTCCTCCCTCCACCCAGGAAGATGAAATTGATGGAGGAGGGTCAAGAGCCTGCTTGGGTGTAGGCAGAGGTGAAGCTAAGCTGTGAGAATGAGAATCACCACACTCTTTAAGTTCACTCAACTCTCCAAGCCTTTTTGGTATTTTATCAGTACCATCCCCCTTTTCGTCCTCTTTCTTCTCAAGCTTCTTTGTCTGGCTGTTCTCCTTAAAAATTTTCTTTTTTTTTTTTTTTAGAACTTGTGGGATTCTTTAAGGTCAATTGTATTATGTTGTATATACAGAATGTTTCCTTAGAAATTGAATCAGGACCATTATCATTGTAATATTCACTTAGTTGTTTTCCTACTAGTTTCCATTTATCTGCCTCTATTTCTTCTTTCTTGGAGAACCAAGGGCTTGTGCATTCTAATGTTTCTAAGAGTCCACCAATTTGGTCTCAAATTACAAGCAAACCTTGCCTCTTTATTAATTTAAGTATGCTTTCTATAGAGCTCCCTTAAGGAGGGGATGGGAGAGGCTTTTTTCCTAGTATTGGCTCCATTTCAGCTAGAAAATGAAAGTTACTAATTTAACCCTTAACAAAGTTTCCTGCTTGTCTATTTTAATACTCACACTATTTTCTGGTCACAAGGACTTCTTCACTGAAATTACAAGCAACCTTCATGCAGGTCCTTAGTCCATGTTGGCACTAATATATATTGTCTGGGTTAGCTCTCTGGAGGACCTCAGGATTGGACAAGTCGGGATCAAAGTCCTTGGTTTTTAGGAGAAGAAGTGAAGGAAGCAGGCAAACTGCCACGCTGCTTACCAAAGATAAATCCTGGACTCTGGAGTCCTGAGCCTGAAGCCTCTCTCCTGCTTGTCCTGCATCAGAGAGACTCTAACTCTCTCCCTCAGTCCTCCAATCCTTGCCTATGATTACCTCACCACCATATATTCAACAAGCACCAATCATGAGGAGAGTCATCACATCACCATCTAAATAAATGTATATAGAACCATTATCTCACATCAATTGGCCTTACATGCTCTGCTGTCTCAGATTCAAGTACACCTTTTCAGAGTTTTAGCCCTCTACACATTTGACGTTGTTGTACTCATGGAAAGTTCCTTTTTTATGCTGAATAATTATGTGCTTTTAGTTAACAGAAAATTAAGAATGTATACAACAATCATTAGGTAACATACAGAAATGTGGGAAAAAAATAAACCTTACTGTGTACAGGACTGGGGACCTATCAACATACTAAACAATCACCAGATAATAATTGCTAAATATTTAGTGCGTGAAAGTTTACAAAATATTTTTGTTAACTTATTTGATCCAACTCTTAACAACTCATTGATGGGGAGTTCAATTACTACCCTCATTTTACAAATTCAAAGATTTTTCAAGTTCACAAAACTAGTAAATATTTGAGACAGGATTTGAATTCAGGTGTTTCTAAATAAAAGTCCTCGATTCTATCTATTGGGCTACTTAGCTATTCTTGCCAAACATAGAATACCTACTATATTTAAAATATTGCTAGAATTAACATGAGGGAGTTTGGACTCTTCTTTCCCAAAAGTTATACTCTCCATCATTTAGATGAAATTAAAAAAAAAGTTTATGCCAATGAAATTATATTGCTGACATTGCTTCAAGTAAGGTCCAATAAAAGTCTGTCTTAAATCCAAGACAAGTACAGCTATGTATGAACAAGCTGATTGGCCCATACTATCTAGTAAAATGAACAATATTTTAAAATAATACAGTGATAGTGACAAAGTGACAGAACAGAAAGTACTAAGGAGAACACTAGTTTTTGAACATCTCTCATGATTTATTTCATTCTATATACATTTTGTCCAATGACCATCAAGTTGATTTGCTATTGGAGCAGTTGAATTTTCATTTTGACTGATGTTCTCATTATGAATCAAATCAGGAGAGAAGTAGTTGTAGCTAAATGGAACAATGGCTTAAAAGTTCTATTGGAGAGGCAAAAAGAAACATTGGTTGCCTAAAACCAATGAAAAAAACAATTTCTTGGCATGTATGGACCTATGAAGAAAGCAATGCAGTGATGTAGAAAGAACCATGCATTTGGAATCAGTGGACCTAAATTCATAATAAATATAGGTAATCTTATATAACTCACTCAATGCTGATTGGTCTAATTTCCCCTTATTTGTAAAATGGGGAAATCCAATGATCATTTAGGAAATCTTCTGGTTCTAAATCCATGATCCAATGATCTCACTTTGTAGTGTTCATGATGAGTGTAAACAAACAGAATACCATGGAGATAATTGCACTTTATGCAAAAACATGCAGAGGATAAAATAAAGAAGTTCTGCAAATAACTTGGCAAGATCCCTCAAGGCCAAAAATGCCCCCTAACTCCTTCAGCCAGCAGACACCAGATCTCCTGCCAACTAAAAAGGCATGGTAGCCAACAATAGCAATGGTTTTAGAGTAAAAGCTCAAATGCAAAACAGTTACAGGAAGAGAAGGAATGATTATGAACATTATCTCCTCAAAGACTTGTGTAAATCAATTGAGGAGAAAATAAGTGTAGAGTGAAGTTGGCAAGAACATCCATTAAACTGAATCATTTTTTTAATTAAAGCTTTTTCTAATTTTTCAAAACATATGCATGGGTAATTCTTTGACATTAATCCTTGCAAAATCTTGTGTTCCAATTTTCCCCTCTTCTTCCACCATCTCCTTTAGATTGCACGTAGTGCAATATATGTTAAACATGATAGAAATATATGTTAAATCCAATATATCCATGCATATTTATACAATTATCTTGTTGCACAAGAAAAATCAAATCAAACCTGAAAAAAATGAGAGAGAAAATAAAATGCAAGCAAACAACAACAAAAAAGCAAAACTGCTATGTTGTGAACCACAATCAATTCCCATAGTCCTCTTTCATTGGGTTGTTGAAGAGATCCAGGACCACCAGAATTGATCATCATAATCTTGTTGCCATGTACAATGATATCCTGGTTCTTCTAATTTTACTTCATATCAGTTCATCTAAGCCTCAGGCCTCTCTGTAAGCATCGTGCTGATTGTTAGTTTCTGTCATTGTCTTTTTTTCTCTGAGGCAATTGGGGTTAAGTGCCTTGCCCAGGGTCACACAGCTAGGAGTTGTTAAGTGTCTGAGACCAGATTTGAACTCTGATCCTCTTGACTTCAAGGTCTGGTGCTCTATCCACTGTGTCACTTAGCTACCCCCTTGCTGATTGTTTCCTATAGAACTTAATAATATTTATATACCTTAACTTATTCAGCCATTTTTCAACTGATGGGCATCCACTCACTTTCCAGTTTCTTGCCACCACATAAAGGGCTGCCACAAACATTTTTGTCCATGTAAGTCCCTTTTCCTCCTTTAATATCTCTTTGGGATATAAGTTCAATAGGAACACTGCTGGATCAAAGGGTATGCAGAGTTTGATAATTCTGTGAGCATAGTTCAAAATTGGTTAGATCCATTCCCAATTCCACTAACAATGTATTAATGTCCCAGTATTCCCTTATCCCCTCCAAATTTGTCATTATCTTTTCCTGTCATCTTAGCCAATTTGAGAAATGTGTAGTGGTATCTCAGCACTGTCTTAATGTGCATTTTTCTTATTAAAATGATTCAGAGCACCTTTTCATATGACTAGAAATAGTTTCAATGTCTGTTCATATTCTTTGACCATTTATCAATCAGAGAATAGCTTGAATTCTTATAAATTTGAGTCAATTTTCTATATATTTTAGAAATGTCATAATCAGAACCCTTGAATATGAAAATGTTTTCCCAGTTTATTGCTTCCTTTCTACTCTTGTCTGCTTTAGGTTTGTTTGCACAAAAACTTTTTAACTTAATATAATTAAAATTTTCCATTTTGTGATCAAAAATGATATCTAGTTATTTTTTGGTCACAAATTCCTTCATCCTCCACAAATTTGAGAGGTAAACTATGCTATACTCTTCTAACTTGTATATAATATCTTTCTTTGTGTCTTAATCATGAACTGAATTCAACATTATCTTGTTATACAGTGTTAGGTGTGGATCAATGCCTAGTTTCTGCCATACTACTTTCCAATTTTCCCAGCAGTTTTTGTCAAATAGTGAATTCTTATCCCCCAACCTGGGTCTTTGCATTTGTCAAACACTAGATTACTATAGTCATTGATTATTTTGTCCTGTTAACCTATCTTATTCCACCGATCAACTGTTCTATTTCTTAGCCAGTACCACATGGTTTTGATGACTGCTGCTTTATAATATATAAATTGAATAATTTTAAGAGTATTGATAGATGAAACTGGAAGAACAATGACTACAAGAATAGATCAAAATGAAACCAATTTGCTGGCATTTCTATAGTAATCTATTCTCATCAGAAATGTTATTGGAACCATAATATTTGTACTCTGCTATTTCAACAGCCTATATAGCAAGTGTGAAAATTCTAATGGCATCTAAGAAGATAATGTTGAGAAAATGATGTGTTGGGGGGGAACATAAGTAGAATTGTTGCTGTCATGGAGAAAAAATATCTTTAGAAAACTAGAGAGGCTTTTAGTTTCTTTCAGTGCTAAATCTATGCTCTTATGACATTTTTTTCATATTGATACTTTGCATATATATATATTTATTATAACTTTTTATAGACAGAACATATGCATGGGTAGTTTTTCAACGTTGTCTCTTGCAATCACTTCTGTTCCAGGCAGTCTCATACCTGTTAAACATGTTAAAATATATCTTAAATAAAATATATGTGTACATATTTATACAGTTCTCTTGTTGCACAAGAAAAATCAGATTTGGAAAGTTAAAAGTAAATTGGGAAGAAAAACAAAAATGTTAGCAGTCTATATTCATTTCCCAACATTCTTTCCCTGGGTGTAGCTAGTTTTGTTCATCATTAATCAATTGGAACCGAATTGGATTTTCTCATTGTCAAAGATAGCCACTTCTATCAGAATTGATGCTCATATAGTACTGTTGAAGTATATGATGATCTCCTGTTCTGCTCATTACACTTAGCATCAGTTCATGTAAGTCTCTCCAAGCCTCTTTGTATTCATCTTGCTGGTCATTTCTTACAGAACAAAAGTATTCCATAACATTCATATAACGCAATTTACCCAGCCATTCTCCAATTGATGGGCATCCATTCAATTTCCAGTTTCTAACCATTAGGAAAAGGGCTGCCACAAACATTTTGCACATATAGGTCCCTTTCCCTTCTTTAATATCTCTTTGGGATATAAGCCCAGTAGTAACACTGCTGAATCAAAGGGTATGCACAATTTGATAACTTTTTGAGCATAGTTCCAAATTGCCCTCCAGAATAGTTGGATCTTTTCACAACTCCACCAACAATGCATCAGTGTCCCACATCCCCTCCAACATTCGTCTTTTCCTGTCATCTTAGCCAATCTGATAGATTGTAGTGGTATCTTAGAATTGTCCTAATTTGCATTTTTCTGATGAGTAGTGATTTGGAACACCCTTTCATCATTTTGATATGTTTTAAAAATAATTTACCTGACAGAAACTGATAAAAAGGAACATTCAAACAAAAACAGAAAAAAAATGACTATATGTAAAGCAATTATTCTCTAATAAATTGTTTTAAATGTTAAATATTTAATGTAATGTATTTAAAGTTAAATTTAACAGTGCAAATACTTCCCTTATATTTTATGTTACTGGATAAAATTATTTTTGCTGTATTGTGTATTTTTAAAATGATTTACTGATATATTTTTCCTTAACTTTTTTCTCCTTATCTCTTTCCTCATTTTTTCCTTAATTATTATTTTGCTTATTGTTTTTATTGTCTTGTCTGAGCTCATAACTGCCACCTTTGATTTGTTAAAGTCACCTGGGGCATCAAAAATCTGTTCATATCCCTCAGTTTACTCCTAAGAATATTTATCATTGTGTTGTTTCTTAACAGTATATGTTTACGTGCTGTTTTCAAATTCATTTTTCTACATTATACCATTTTATGGGTGAGTTCAATACATTTATATTAAATGGTGATTTACTATAAACCACAATATCTAATATCAATAATGATTTGTCTCTTCTATCTGCTTCATTTCACAAAAAAAAAGTGTAAAAGAAAAGAAATGAAGCTAATAATAATAATTCCTAAATGGGATGATGAAACTCCTTTGTTCCTTTCCTCTTTTTTTAAAGTCTAGACCCTTATTATTAAATGTTATACTTATATTATTTTTCTCCCCTTTAAATTCCTTTTCTATTTCTGATATATTGTTTGTAAACATTTTCTATAGTACTTTCTTTCTATTTCCCTCTTTGTTTTCCTGTTAAATTCAATATATTGTTATGTAAAATTCTTCATATGTGTTCATCCCTGCTCTCTCCAGTATACACAAGAGAGATATGCATGAGCTAACTCATCCTCTATAATATTTTAAATATTGTTTTTATTTCTTCTAGTATACCACAAATATTAGGTGGATTTCTTCCATCTTCTTTTTAATTTCTTTGTCAATGCAAACACCTCCCATCTTTTTTCTTTTCATTAAAAAATGAAAGGGGAAAATTTCCAACATCTTTTGATTCTTTGTTCTTTTTAATACTCAAATAAAGTTTAACTTGTTCATCATTTTTCCTGTTCCTCTTACTCTCATCCCCACAGTAGCTTTTAAGTACCTTCACTAACAAAGATAAATTAAATATTCTCTATACATCCCCTGTATGGACCAGTTTATGTATATGTTTCTCCATTAGAATGTAAATACATTTAAGGGAGGTGCATTTGGAAGGAAGGGGCTTTATTCTTTGTATCCCTTAGCCTTCCTACTCTACCCTGTACATATTAAATGGTTAAAAATATGGTTGATTGAACAATTCATTTATTCACTTTAACAGAGAGGCATTGTGAATGAACATTTTTCTTTTCCTTTTTTTAAAATGTCAGCACTTTATAATAATTAATTACTTTCAACTGCTCAGATTTATTTATTTTTATACATTGTTTTAGTTTAGATATTATTCATAACTCTTATCTTTTCTTTTGGAATTTTTGAACTTCTTTTAGTATACTAAAATCACATATATTGCTTCTAAGGAATATGCCCTCTAATCACATGGAAATTTTTTTTTCCTTGAAAGCATTTTCCTTTTTCCTTTTGATGATTACATTCCAAGATTATCTTTTCTTTATTGTATTGGTAGTATTATCCTCCTTGGCTTTTAAATTTTGTGTTATTCTTCTAAAAATGTGTGATCTTCTTTTGTATGTGTGTTTGTATAATTTCTCCATTTACATATTAAAACTTTTTTTCTTATATGTTTCTCTTTATCTTCTACACATTGGTTCTCTTTATTTCACTCTTTTTAATCTATTCTTTGAAGATTTTTTGTTATATTATAAGCTATTATTTATCTTTTTATTTTTCCTAAAAATATTTAATTTTATTTTCCCCTTTTGGCTTTATTTTTAAAAATACATGCAAAGAGAGTTTTCAACATTCACCCTTGTAAAATCTTGCTTTCCAAATTCCTCTCCTTTTCCACACCCCTCCCAGAGACAGCAAGTAATCCAACATAGGTTAAACTTGTGCACTTATTTAAACTTATTTTCACATTTATAATGTTGCACAGGAAAAATGAGATAAAGAAAAAATGAGAAAGAAAAAAAATCACTTTTGCTTTATTTTTAAAGCCTTTATTGATGTATTTTTAGCCAGTTGATTAGCTTTGAGATTTTGCTTGTTTTGGGAGGGGGGGTGAGATTGTTTTTTTTTTCTCTATTGAGTTTTTCTTGATCCATATGATTTCATTCATCTCTATTTATCCCTATATCTACTTTGTCATTGAATAATTAAAATGGACACTAGAAGTGATGATATGAAATAGATTCCAGAGAGCAATGGATTATAAAAGAATATCATATAATAATAGTATAATTAATATTCACTTATAGTTCACTTGACCTGAAGAAATCAAGTTGATCACAAAATATAAAGGTTTGCTCTTTTATTTTACATGAAAATAATTTCATATGTTTAAGCAGATACTACACAGAAGGCAGTCATACTGAATGATTAATTTGGTTTGGAGAGGAAAAAAAGAACAAAAACAAAAACAATCTTTTAAAGTGTCAGAGGAGGGTTGACAGGGTCTATTAAGTAAGGGGGAGGAATCAAAGAGAAACCAGGTGAAATTCAGCTACCTGATATGGTCCTAGAATTATCTAAAGATATTCTAAACAAGAACTCAAAATCTGTTGTGACTGTCTTTTAAAGATGCTAACTAGATGGTATCAGATATTGGAAAACCAAATGGGCTGCTTCAAGGTTTTCACCTCACATCATTGAGACAATAGAGGCTAAATGAGAGGAGTTTCAACCTTTCATTGTTTTAATTATAATCTGGAAGAATTGACTTGATGATGATTTTCATTTTTGTAGTTCCATAGAATAAGCCACTTGAGGGTTCACATCATTATTGGATTTGGATTTATTACCAAGGCCAGCCTTTGCAACTGTTCACTCTGTTAGATGGGATTGGCAGGATTTCTTTGATTATTTTCCTTTTGTAGTCTGCATGCTGTTGCTGCAGCTGATGATATAACTGGTACATTGGGATAGCCATGCTTTTTACTAACAGCTTCTGCCAAACATGAGTATAAGTCCAGGACCTTTCTCCGTATTCTTCTTGCATAATCCTCAATTGGTACTTGATTCGTTTCTCCTTCTATACCTGTGCCAGATCCCAATTAAATGTTAACTGCCATGCTGTTTCAGGTTTATTAAAAGGAGTCTTAATAAATTTGCAATCATTAGGTTTATTATATCTCATATTGTGGTTCCAACTATTCAATCCTATCTTAATGTACTGCAATCTGTTGGGAATATATCCTTTCTCAGTTGCTGCTTTAAAATGCTCCCCTTTTGCTTTGGGGCCCCATTTTTAAGAGTTCTTATTTTCTAGGTGGCTCCTAGTGTGGACACATTGAAAGATTTTTTCAAGCTTCATGTCTAAAGCTTCTTATTATATACCAAAGACTAGACTAGTTTTCCAACTCCATAGAGCAATTTCACAAGATACAGATTATATTTATTTTTGATTCTATTTATGAGTAGTAAGCATGGATTTGGGGTCCCTTTATCTTCCCTCCAAAACTCCATTTATGATTACAATAGGCTTCAGTCTTTATATTTTAGGTCTTGAGCTGCCTTCTGCTTTCCCTAGCTGGACTTTGTTTTGGATACTTATATGGTTTTAATAGTTTTATACCATTCTGGGCTGTATTAATTTGGTGAGTTTTTAAATATTTACTTCAGTCTTGTAGAAAAGCTGAGCACCTCATGGACTTTTTACATTTTTCATAACCAATTTAAGTATTTTTCAATGAATTTTTCTCTACTGTGTCAATATAGGAACTTAAAAAATTCAAAAAGATTACTTTCTCTGTTCACATTCTTCATATAAAACCTGTGTATTACATATTTTAAATACAATGAATTTCCCAAATATGCACTTTTTTGCTTATTTTGGAATACAACTTCTGTAACTTCCCATCTCACCCTACCAGTTGATTATGTATTTAAATTGAAAAGCATAATGCTAAAATGGACTATGTTATTCATTACAAAGAAACACTAAATCTCAGGTAGAAGGCACATTCAAGTCTGTCTATACCAGCTGCTGCCTGAATAATGACATTGTCAATAGCATAGAAAACAAAAGTTCATCTAGAATCTAGTTAAGGAGGCATAATGACTATGAAATCACCACTTCCACAGCCATTGTATTGTCAACTATGGCTTTAATTGTTAGTTTTTTTCTTTTTCTAAAATCTATTTTCTTCTGCAGGTTTCACCCAATTATTTTAGTCTGAACTACATGTGGAAACAGAAAAACAAATCTCCATTATAGTCCTTCAGATATTGGAAGAGAAGTAACATTTCCCACAAATCTTTGATTCTCTGGGTTAAATATCATCTGCTACTTCAACTATTGTTATGTAGGATGAAAGCTTTTAACATCTTAGTTGATGTAGATCTGGGTTTTCAAAGTCTTTTCTTATGATAGTGATAATTTAACACAGTATTCCAGATATGGTTTACTTGGTATAAGTTTTGCTATTAATCTCCTACTCTTCTGGTCAACACTCCCTATATAGAAACACCATTTTGGAATAATTTTCTCTTAATACACTTTAATATTATGTTACTTTTTTGATCACCCTGTCACATTTAATTTATGTTACTCTTGCAGATTACTAAAACAAGCAAACAAAAACTCCCAAAGATCTTTTTCATACAAATTTCTGCTAGTCATATCCCTTCTTGATTTATTTGGTCCAAAATAATAGACTTTACATTTATCCCCTTTAAATTTATCTTATGAAAGTTGATGTAAAGTTTCAGATTTTCCAGAAATTTTTAATTCTCTTAAGAGGCATAATATTTGTTAATCATTTTAGTTTTCTTTTATCCTCAAATTTGATAACCATATAAAATGTCTCTATCAAAGCCATTCATAACATAATTTAGTAGATACAACTTACCATGAATTCCTAGAACATTCAAATAAAGACCAACTTTAGAGTAAACTTCAAAGTATTAATGATCATTCTTTAAATCTGGTCATTCAACCTGTCATAAATCTGCCTAACCTGAATGCTGCCATTTTATTTATAAAAGGCATTTGAGGAACTTTGTCAAATGATCTTATTTTTGTAGTCTTTTCTCTGGCAAAGTACAATTGCATTCTCCATGAATTCTGAAATCTCATGGAAAATATCTTAGCAATCAAATTTGACAGTTTTTACTATCCTGGGATTTATTTGATTTGGTACTTATGACTATACAAGGGTAAATAGGCATCCTTAACCATCTTCTTTCTTTGGTTTTGACTTAATTTTAGCATTTTTTTTTATTAAAGTCTTTCCAATTAAACAATAATTTTCCTTGGGAGAGAAAATAGAAGGAAAATTAGATTTTTTTTTTTTTTTTTTTTTTTTTTTTTAGAAAATAGTCCTATCTTTGAGTTTCCTTTATTCATTTTCCTACCTTCTGTTTTCCCTTTTTCCATGAACACTGGTTAATCTTTCTTTGCATCTTCTTTATCAAAATATGATTAAATTTTCTTCTTATTTTCATTCTTTTTATTATTCTCCAACCTTAGCAATTTTGCTCTTAAATGATCTATTATTGACTGGATGCTTCCTTCTCCATTATCCATCACTTGCCCTTACTTCCATTTTATGTACTTTTTTAAATAAATAGTGAGTTCCCTGAGCATCTATTTAAATTTATGTAGAGAATTTCATTTCATCAGAATTCTTTTATCTTTTCTTAAAATGTTATTCTAGGGGACTTCTGATTTCTTCTGCCCTTACTTTTCCATTATATATTAGTATAGGACAACAAACATATATTTTCCCCTCTGAACTTTTTATAATCATCTCTTTCACAAGCTATCATCTCTCACTGTATAGAATCTTTGAAAACCAGATGCTTTCTTTAAAATTATTATAGCCTTTAGAGTTCTATTGATAAGATAAAACCTTTTTTTTATTAGGTTCATAGCAATAAGTGTTCAGTGGTGGTTCTCCTTCCCTTTTCATTTGGTGTTACATTCTTCCATCCTTCTATTTCCTGAAACCAGTTAGGATTAGTCTTTGCCTTTATAATAGTTTTTTCTTATTCTTTTTTTTTTCTCCCACTCAAGCCATATCTTACCACCATCACCACCATTCCATTTTTCTCTTTATCTCTGTCTCTCTATCTTCATCATTTCTCCTCTTTTCTCCATTATACAGAAACAGTCAGACCGATTTTAATAGGTTTTAGAGAATAATTTCCTTATCTAGAAGTTATATATAATGTTCCTTCCAATCCCTTGAATAAAGATAAAGTGAAGTTTGATCACACTTTTCTAATTATGAAGACAATATTACTGATATTTGACATAAATTTATTTCTTTTCATCCCATCAAATCATAGTTTCCCTTCTATATCTTGATTATTTCCTCTTAGTGAGATTTTTTTCCCCTTGGGGTACTAACAAACACATCATCATTATTTCCTCTTTCCCATGCAACACCACCATAATTCCCTTGTTTAACCAAAAAAAAAAAAACATGTTACATTCTTGTATATTTTCTCCTAAGTTTCTCATCTCCTGTTCCTTAAATAATTTTTCTTTTATACTCTGAACTTTCTACATTAAGTTTATGTATTTCTTTTCAATCTTTGGAAAATATTAAATAGATTCCATTCTGGAAGGTAAATAGTTATTTAATGTGAAACATGTGAAAGACACAAAAAGCCTCTTTTTATTTTTTTCTTTCTCAAATTTGTACCCTCCTTCCTATTTTTACTTTGCTATAAACTCTCTTATGAATACTGATATCAAAAACTACATATTCTGATTTTCAAATTTCTTCAACAAGTTTCTTCCCTAGCTCATGAAATTTATGGTTAATTATTCCATATGCCAACCCTTAAAAGAAAATCTGGTATTGAACCAATTTATTTCTTATTCTGATGGTAGTATAAGTTTGAACAGTAGGATATGCTTTCCAATAGCTCAATTTGTTATGAAGCTCTATGTTTTGTTGTAGTATTTAAAAATTAGTATATCCTGGTACTGTTCTTAATTAGGACAAAATACACTATTCTATTTGGCCAATGTATACAATACATTTCTCCTGTCACTTTTGGCAGCAAAACTTGAAACGATAACATTTATAAAAATGGAATTTTTCATAAAAGTGTGTAAAAGAAATCACACTGAAAACTGATAATACTTCTAAACTGATAAACATAATTCCTGTTCTGAATAATAAATAATATATATTATCATTTAGATAGCTATTCAATTTGAACTGATAGTGTGATATTTTTCTCTGATCAATTCATACTGATAGTGTGATAGGGAATTCTCAGGAATCAGATAAAAGTGTAATTTCTATCTACTCCATCATGCTTAGACATGCAGAATTAAAATATGAAATAAAAAAAATGTTGTGATTTAGTTGAACTGTTCTCTTCTTGATTCCATTACAAAAGACTTATAGTTGAAAATATGCCAACTTGAATACAGGAATGGTTTGTGTTAAGATTAGTCCTTCTGGCATAATCAAAGGGAAATTAAAGCCAAAGCATAGAGGTTTCTAAATGCATTTTATCCAAAGTGAGGAATCAGTAAAACTTTTAACAGGAAATATTTGTGCAGAATTACCTATGTCCTGATGTCCTTCTCTTCCACCATGGTTTTACTTATGTGCATCAGCCCAGAAGCTTCAAGAGGATGACTGGGAAAGCAGCAAAGCTAACACAGTTTTACAGGGAGCAGTAAAAAGCAACAAACAAAGAAAAGAAACTTGGAAATCAACCAGTAACCTAACAAAGCACTGCTCCTTTCAGTTCCCAGTCAATTCTGCTCTACGTTTAAAAATTAATATTTCCTTTTTATTTTCAAAATATATGCAAAGATAGTTTTCAACATTCACTCTTGCAAAATCTTGTATTCCAAATTTTTTTCTCCTTTCTTTCCCTTCACCTGTCTCTTTTACAGCAAGTAATCTGATTTATGTTAAGCATGTGCAATTCTTCTATACATATGTCTACATTTATCATGCTGGCAAGAAAAATCAAATCAAAAAGAAAAAAAGAAAAAAAAAAAGCAAAAAGTAAGCAAACAACAACAAAATAGATTTGAACAATTATTTATTCTCTTCAGATGTATTTCACTTTGATAAAAGTAAGAAAGCTAGATATTTTGGGATAAAGATTGAGGTTACATGCTATTATTTAATGAAATTCAAGGACAAAAAGAAGTTTCTTTCCCTCCCTGTCAATTAAAAGTAAAATTTCAAGAGATTTTTTTCCACTTGCTCCATCTCCACTCATATATCCAGAAACAAATATAGTTCTATAAGATTTGATTGATATATTGATGTCAGTGGAGGGGGGCAGCATATGATAATCAAAAATCTTTTCCATGTGTCTTCAAAATTGAATCTATGCAGTGCATATACACACACATAGTTTTATGCTTTTTTAAAATTATTTACATTTTCTGAGCTCACAAATAAGTTTCAAAATGTTTAGGAAAGGGATGAGTATTCTATAATTGAGTTGAAGGGGAGGAAGGTAGTCAGGAAAAAAGCAGTTTAAGAGAAACATATTTCCTGGATTCTATTATGAAACTATGATCCCCTGTATAATTGTTACTTCTACTTCTGCCTTCTGACAACTTCACATCCATCAGAGGATCTGAGTTCAGATAAAATTTCTGAAACTAAATATGTGTGATCTTAAATAAGTCACTTATATTTTGTTGATTTCAATTAGTTCATTTTTCAAGTGAGAAAGTTGGCCTAAATGACCTATATGATTACTAATCTAGCCTTTAATCTATGACTTTAGGTTTCTGGGAACTATAGCCTATTGATTCTGAAATGAAGGCTTTGCTTCCCATTATAGCTCTTATCTTTCTTTTATTTTTTAATAGCTTTTTATTTACAAGTTATATGTATGGGTAATTTTATAGTGTTGACAACTGCCAAATCTTTTGTTCCAATTTTTCCCCTCCTTCCTCCCACCCCCTCCCCTAGATGGCAGGATAACCAGTAGATGTTAAACATATTAAAGTATAAATTAGATACACAATAAGTATACATGACCAAACCATTATTTTGCTATACAAAAAGAATCGGACTCTGAAATATTGTACAATTAGCCTGTGAAGGAAATCAAAAATGCAGGTGGGCAAAAATATAGGGATTGGGAATTCAATGTAATGGTTCTTAGTCATCTCCCAGAATTCTTTTGCTGGGCGTAGCTGGTTCAGTTCATTACTATTCCATTTGAACTGATTTGGTTCATCTCATTGCTGAAGATGGCCAGGTCCATCAGAATTGATCATCATATAGTATTGTTGTTGAAGTATATGAGGATCTCCTGGCCCTGCTCGTTTCACTAAGCAACAGTTTGTGTAAGTCTCTCCAGGCCTTTCTGAAATCATCCTGTTGGTCATTTCTTACCCAACCATAATATTTCATAATATTCATATACCTCAATTTATTCAGCCATTCTCCAATGATGGACATCTACTCAGTTTCCAGTTCTGGCCACTACAAAGAGGACTGCCACAAATACACATTCAGATTCTTGCACATATAGATCCCCTTCCCTTCTTTATCATCTCTTTGGGATATAAGCCCAGTAGCAACACTGCTGGATCCAAGGGTATGCACAGTTTGATAACTTTTCGAGCATAGTTCCAAATTGCTCTCCAGAATGGTTGGATGTATTCACTTTACCAACAATGAACTAGTGTCCCTGTTTTCCCACATCCCCTCCAGCATTCCACATTATCTTTCCCTGTCATTCTAGCCAGTCTGACAGGTGTGTAGTGGTATCTCAGAGTTGTCTTAATTCTTATCTTTCTTTTATCAACAAGGCATCCACAACATCATTCATTGAGGGGAGTTGTCAAGAATATACCAAAATTACAATGTTAAGCAAAAATACAAGGTTTTCTTTTTTTTTTCTTTGTTACTTTTTTTTTTGTAGCATAATCTTTCTTTTTTTTAATTTTATTTTAATAGCCTTTTATTTATAGGTTATATGTATAGGTAACTTTACAGCATTGACAATTGCCAAAACTCTTGTTCCAATTTTTCTCCTCCTCCCCCCACCCTCTTCCCCAGATGGCAGGATGACCAGTAGATGTTAAATATATTAAAATATAAATTAGATACACAATAAATATACACGACCAAACCGTTATTTTCCTGTACAAAAAGAATTGGACTCTGAAATATTGTACAATTAGCCTGTGAAGAAAATCAAAAATGCAGGTGGGCAAAAATATAGGGATTGGGAATTCAATGTAATGGTTCTTAGTCATCTCCCAGAGTTCTTTCTCTGAGTGTATCTGGTTCAGTTCATTACTTCTCCATTGGAACTGATTTGGTTCATTTCATTGCTGAGGATGGCCAGGTCCATCAGAATTGGTCATCATATAGTGTTGTTGTTGAAGTATATAATGATCTCCTGGTCCTGCTCGTTTCACACAGCATCATCAGTTCATGTAAGTCTCTCCATCCTGTTGGTCATTTCTTACTGAACAATACTATTCCATAATATTCATATACCACAATTTATTCAGCCATTATCCAATTGATGGGCATCTACTCAGTTCCCAGTTTCTGGCCACTACAAAGAGGACTGCCACAAACATTTGTGCACATACAGATCCCTTTCCCTTCTTTATGATCTCTTTGGGATAGAAGCCCAGTAGTAACACTGCTGGATCAAAGGGTATGCACAGTTTGATAACTTTTTGAGCATAGTTCCAAATTGCTCTCCAGAATGGTTGGATATATTCACAATTTCACCAACAATGTACTAATGTCCCTGTTTTCTCACATCCCCTCCAGCATTCCGTATTATCTTTCCCTGTCATTCTAGTCAATCTGACAGGTGTGTAGTGGTATCTCAGAGTTGTCTTAATTCTTATCTTTCTTTTATCAATAAGGCATCCACAACATCATTCACTGAGGGGAGTTGTCAAGATTATACCAAAATTACAATGTTAAGCAAAAATACAAGGTTTTGTTAAAGTACAAACTAGATGTAGGTGGACAATTACTATTGCTTAAAGCAGAGAATAAATTATTTTTGTCACCCTTGTCTAAGGTCACATGTGTTCAGCAAAAATGCACAGCTTAACCAAAGCTAGAAGCAGATTTAAATGTATTTAGGGAATACTTAACAAACAAAGCCAGTTAAGGCTAACTTGTGATTTTCTAAATCAATATATAGCATAAAGTAATACATTTTTATTTTAGGTTGATGCCATTACAGAAGATAAAATATCTCAGTCCAGGGTTTCTGAGTTTATTCAGAGTGGCAATGCATTTTCTTCAACAACAATTTCCTGAACCCTCACTCTTCGTGAGCTCTTTTAATAAGCCAGTCCCATATCATATCTGTTTTCCCTCTCCTTTTGTTCCCTGTTCTCCCTGCTAGAGAACACAAGTTTTCTTTTTTTAAATTTAATTTCATATTGAATATTCATATTCAAAATCAATTTTTTTTACTTCTCCTCCTCTTCCTCTTTTCCCTCAATTTTTCCCCATTCTCATGACAATGCTTCTATTCTTGCTCCCTCTCCTAATCTTCTTCCTTAGTTATTCAATTCAAGATTTGGAGATGTCATTTTGACTAAAAGGCTTCTCTCTATATTATACATAGAGCTATTCTATGAGTTATAATGCCTTTCTCCTCCCCACAAAAAGCCAACTATTTTTGCCATAGAAAACTAAATAAATCTTAAAAAACAGATTCTTTCCCAGACTTTACCAGTTTGATGATGTAGATCTTATTCAAAATATTTCTTTGAAAAAAAAAAAGAAGAAAGAAAGAGCATGAATCAGAGGTTAGGAAATCATGGAATTGTTCTGGGATCTTTGAGTTGTTACACCTCCCACCTCCACCAAATGAGATATCATTGACTCCATCAAGATGGCTTCTGAATACAGGAATACTTGTAGACTGCCATTTCAGGACAATGACAAGCAGAAGTTTTGGGGTGAAGTAGAGAAATAGCATAATGTCAAGGGTCAAAGCTGCCAAACATCGGGCCCCTTAAAATGTTCTTTCTCTGTATCTCTTATATGTAAAAAAAACAAAAAAAAGCAAAAAACAAACAAAAAAAACCATTATATTTTCCACCTTGTCTGATTTCTGTTTCTCCTTGATGCCAGAAATGGAGGAGGAGTGAAAGGAAGAGAATGTAATTAGACCTCTGACCATGATCTCATAAGCAGCTATCTTCTTATATGAATTAGTTATTTTCTGACATCTACTCCTTTTGCTTCCTGCACACTTATTGATCCAACTTTATTCTCTTGATACAAATGAAAACAAAGTGCTTTTACTGATCTCAAGTTCCCCATGAAAAAAAAGTACCATCCTTTTAACACAGCATTCTGATGGTATTTTTATAGGACAGCAAGGCTTGGAATACAATTGTCTTGGCAGAATTGAAAGATTGAAATGAATAGATGCATGGTGAGTGGGAGCAGACTGTAGCATGTAAACAATGAGTAAATTATATACAAAGAACTCGCTTGAAAGACCCTAAGGAATCTGATAGAAGAAGGGACCTTGTCACTTGGCAAAAAGCAGATCATAAAAGATAAATAGTCCTAAGGCTTGTAGTCATCTCTAGAAGTCAGGAGAAAAAAAGTTAGTAAGACCTCAATCTTCTTAGGTAGAACTCGATGGCAAATCTATAAAAGGATAAAGAAATAAATTACCAATCCAAAAGGACTTAAATATCTTTATAGCTTTAGATGCAGAGAAAAGACAGAATGAAAAAAAGAAAAAAAAAAGATGATCAAACACTCTATTCTTGACTAAAAGGCTTCATTATATATAATACACCATGCTGTTTCATTTTTTATAATGCCCTTCTCCTCCCCACAGGAGGACAGCCAACCATTGTTGCCATAGGAAAAAAGATAACTTGATCCAGCTCAAATCCTTGTAAGGGTTTTGTTGTATATAATGCCATGATCCCCCCCCCCCCCAAAGAAATTATTTGCCTCTCTCTTTCTCTTTCTCTCTCTTTCCTCTCTCTCTCTCTCTCTCTCTCTCTCTCTCTCTCTCTCTCTCTCTCTCTCGTTTCTTCCAGAAGTACTCACAGTGAAATTTTCCTTTTGGAAATGGAAGTTTTGGGTGTGGTGATTAACAGTATTAACTTGCTTAAAGGGTGATATTAATGCTTTGCTTGATGAATAGCCCATAGTGATTTGAAAATCAGGCACATCTCTCATCTCTAGAAATTCTTTCCATGCATTTATAAACTTTTTATAAATGGAACAAAACTGTTTAAATGTACAACCCATGTAATATTAACTACAAAAGCAAGTGCAAAATATGGCTAATAAAGGCACTCAATTGTCTTTCCAAATAATGGCCCGAATGTTCTTTGTACATTTATATATATGGCAATATCTTCCCTAAAAAACCTTCTAAGCCAGATTAGACTAATTTACTAGATAACATTGCTTAAAACAAAAAGAATTATGATGGGTTAAGGAGGAGGAGGAGGGGAGGAAGGAAGGAAGGAAAGAAGGAAAGAAAGAAGGAAGGAAGGAAGAAGGGAGGGAGGGAAGGAAGGAAGGAAGGAAGGAAGGAAGAATGATTTTTTGGAGGATCATTTGGAGTGCTGATTGATTATAATTTTAGTATATTTACATTGAAACATGTTTCCCATCTCTGATAGAGTTGTGGTGTCCTATAAGTACAGAATGATGCAAACAGATAAAAATATAGCTAAAGTGTTAACTTCTTTGACCAATTTAAGCTTTCTTGTCACAAAGAATTATGATGGGTTAAGGTGGAATTATTGGGTAGTGGCAATGACATATAAATAAGCATTGATATTTTTATGTATTTCATTTTTATGAATCATGTTGGAAGAGAAAAATCAGAGCAAAAGGGAAAAACCATTGGAGAGATTAAAAATCAGAAAAAAATAAATGAACATAGCATATGTTGATTTCCATTCAGTCTCCTTAGTTCTTTTTCTGGATGCATATGGCATTTTCTGACCAAAATCTATTGGAATTGCTTTGCATCACTGAACCATTGAGAAAAACCAAGTCTTTCATAGATGATCATTGGTCATTCTTGGTGCTATTGTGTATAATGTATTCCTGGTTCTTCTTGTTTCACTCAGCATCAGTTCATGTAAATCTTTTGAAGCCTTCCTAAAATCAGCTTGTTCATCATTTTTAAATAGAACAATAATATCTCATTACTTTCACACACTGCAACTTGTTCTGCCATTCCCCAATTGATGGGCATCTACTAATTTTCCAATTTTTTTGCTACCACAAAAAAGAGCTGCTGCAATCATTTTTTCAAGTGCCTTTTCCCTTCTTTATGATTTCTTTGAGATACAGATTCAGCAATGGCACTGCTGGGTCAAAGGAAAACACATAGTTTGCATTAGTGTCCTAGTTTTCCACATTCTTTCCAACAATTTATCAATATATTTTCCTGTAATCTTTGCAGAGGTATGAGGTGGTACCTCAGAGTTATTTTAATTTTCATTCTCTAATCAATACTGACTTAGATAATTTTTTCCTATGACTATATATGGCTTTAATTTCATCTTCTGAAAATTGTCTGTTCCTATCCTTTGACCATTTATCAACGAGGGAAGAACATTGAGCTTTCAAATCAAAATTTTCAAATTAAATGAACAAAAATGGACCAAGGTAAAAATGGACTCAATATTGGAATCACTGTCCTCTCTTTTTAGAAATCAGATTTGTTACAGAATTGAGATTTGTTACAGTATTAAAACTCCTTTTATTAGAAACCCAGAAGAAACTTCACAGAATATCAAGTCCAATTCTTTCATGAAATAAATGAGAACAATGAAGCCCAAGTTGGTTAAATGTCACATAGATATCATTATAAGAAGCAGGATTGGATTAAACAATGAATTGGCCAAGTATATCCTCTTATAATAATTATGATTAACCTTTATGAAGTGCTTTGCATATGCTCTCACCCTAGCAACTGTTTTCACTACAAATAATTACTGGATCCAAAGTAAAATTTCTTGTAAGATCTGTATTTTGGGGATTGGTCAGTGGCAAAGGAGAGTTCAAATATGCTTCATCAGAAAATATCTTGAGAATATGACAGAATATTTGAATATCTTTTTCCAAAGTTGAGCAGTAGCAGATCTGCTAGTGGGTGCTGTGAGGTGGGATGTATCTTTGTAAAACACCCCTGAAAAAAATTTTAAGACTTAAACTCTTGACCAAGAGTCAGGACACCTGCCACATTTTTACATTCGATCTGTCACTAGTTAGCTATGATACCCTCGCCAATTCATTTGCCCTCTCTCAAGTCCAATTTCTTTATCTATAAAATGAAAATATTTTTTAATTAACTTCTCCATTTTACAGATTGTTGTAGACTGAATAAGATGCATTTGAAATAACTTTTAACACTTTTGCATATAGATGCAAAGCATTTTTTGCTTGATTACTTATATTAATGGTATCTTATAGTCAGTTTTATATCCTAATTGTAACTTATCTTATTGTCTTCAAAAGCAATTCTTTTCTGAAGAAAAGACTTAATCTCAAAGTTTTCATATTATAGTTTGCATGTATTTATGTAAAAAAATAAGTTTTTTAAGAGCTTTCCTTAACATTCTTTGAAAGATAGTTATATTAATAATAGCTAACAGTCACAAATCATTTTACATTTTGCTGAGCACTTTGAACAAATTACTTCATTTGATCTTCATGAGAACTACGGGAAGTAGATGTTGTTGTCCCTGTTTAATGGTGGAGGAAACTAAGGCAGACTCAGCTTAAGGGAATTTCCCAGAATCACAAAGATGATAAATGTGTAAGGCCAGATTTGAACACCTGCCTTTCAGAATGAGTCACAATGTTCTCTTATACCACCTAACTGTTCCAAAGGGTGCAAATATTCTTATTCCCATTTTACAATTGAGAAAACTGAGGCTCAAAGAGTTTAAATCATTTCCCCAAGAATTTAGAAACTAATAGATTCTAGACTGCAACATATTTTCTCTGATGCCAAAGTCCAATTTTTCCATTCTACCACATTTTTATCTCTACATTGCATGATTGTAATATACCTAGCAGCTCAGAAACATTTGTTGAATGAATCCATCAACAACTGTGTTCCTGAGAAACAGTTCACAGAATAAGGCTATACATGTAAATGTGGATGCCTAATCTCATCGATGTTCTATAACATTCCAAAGGAACTGATATAAACATGTTTGGTTCCTTCTTCAGCTGTTTTGCAGAGGAGCAACAAATGAAAAATTGGAAATGACCCAAACATGATTCTGTGCCAAAAGCTCACTCATGATGTGCTATCTTCTTTAATTAATGGTTTTGGGATCAGCTATTTTTCTCACTCATCATAGATATTTACATGGCCTGTGAACTTTTCTCTATGAGCACTATTGGGTTTGCTTGAATTTTCTACAAAACATAATCATATTCACTTGAGGAAAAACTTTGTTTTTCTCTTTCCATTACTAAAAATTAGTAGCAGAAAATTTTGGACAGACAAGATTATAGTGATTCTGCAATAGCTTTTCCTAGGTCCTAAATGAAAAAAAAACAATGATTTTAGAAATTTAAAATCAGCCTTTTATTACCTGTGGGTAACTTCCTACTTTTATGGCCCTTAGAGTAGATCCCACCTTCTTAAACTATGGGTTATACCCCCATATAGGGTCTCATAACTGAATATGGGGGATCATGAAACTGTCATTTATTATCAACAAGTTTTTTATTTGTATCCCTATTTTATTTTTCTCCATACCTGGGGTCACATAAAAATTTCTTAGGCAAAAATGGATTCCAACTAAAAAAAATTTTTAAGATGATCCCAAAAGACCCATTCCAGCTCTAGAATCCTTGTTCCTATGACTTTCCTATCTCCTTTTAGTGATTAAACTTTGATTATGAAGTAGTCATAGGAATCACCAAGGTCATCTAGACTAAAGTGTATCCAAATAGAAATCATCAGAATATATTAGATACTATGTATTTTGAATTTTTCTTATGAGAGAGAATTCATTATTTCAAAAGGCAGCCTATTTCAAGGAGCCCTAAGTATTAGGAATCTCATGCTTATATATAGCTTAAATCTTTCTCTTTGTAACTTCAACCCATTAAAGATTATTAAGTCCTGTGTTCTGGATCCAATAAAAAAATAATTCTTTTATGTTTGCATCTAAACATATTTCCATTTAAAAAAATCTATTTTCCCCAAAATGAATATTTGAAAGGAGACAAATAAAACACTACTAATAAATATGCATAATCAAGGAAAACAAATTCCTACATTAATCGTGTCCAAAAAATGTGTCCAATTCTTCATTTTAATTTCATAAGAACTTAGTCAGGTGATAGGCAGTGTGCCTCATTCTGTATTCACTAGAGAATTGTGGTTTGACTTCGCACTGATCACAGTTCTAAAATCATTAAAATTGTTTTTCTTTATAATGTGTTTTTTGCTGTGTAAATTGTTTTCCTATTTTTGCTCGTCACTCCTTATGAATTCATAAAGTATTCTCAGTTGATTCTGAAACTGATCATTTGGTTACATAATTTCTTTTCTACATGATGTTCTTTCAAATTACTAGGTAGCTATCATGGTAATGTTCTCTTTTCCAAGGTCAAATGCCCTAATGTACTTCAAATGATCCTTTTTTGGCAAAATCTTAAATCCCCTCATTTAATCACCCCGTGTGTGTGTGTGTGTGTGTGTACATGTGTGTGTGTATCCTTTAACTAACATATCAGTTATTCACTAAGTTTATTACCTCAAAAAAGTATGCATCTCATGGATTCATCTAACTTATTAGCAAAAATGCTGTACAACATAACATCAAATGGAAGTCCCTGGGGCTCTGTTAGAGACCTTTCTCCATGTTATCATCAACATACAGAATTAATTTTTACATTTGATCAAGCAACCTCTTTCAAATTCATATACACATGCATATACATACACATACATATGAATGTGGGTATGTAAAGAAATGTATACAGTATAAGTATACATGTGTACCTATGTGTATATACATATACACATACCTATACACATGTACAATACACACATATACATACACACAAATGCACACACCCACATATATATTTGCCATCTATGTTTACAAATACATATAATATGTATATGAGTATATGCAATATATATATAGATAAATATAGATTCATATAGAGAGATTTATAGATTAATATACATATATAGATAATATATATTTTATATGTAGATTTCTCATATAGATTGCTCTTTATCTTTCCTCTTTAATTTAAATTAAATTATACTTAAGATAAGGAAGGAAACTACAACTTGCTAAAAGGTTCCACAGAATATAAAGCAATGTCAACACTAAACGTATAGGGATCAAATGATACAACATTCAAATTCTTAAAGAAATTCTGAGTTACAGGTAGAAATACACAAAAACTATACTAGTGGGGGATCTCAACTGTCCACTCTCAAAAATCTATAAATCTAATAAAACATAAACAGAAAACAAACTAAAAGAGATAAATAAAATCTTAGAAAAATTAGATATGACAGACCATTGGAGAAAGCTAAATGAGAATAGGAAGGGATATGCTTTATTTATTTATTTATTTGTTTATATTTTGGAGCAGCACTTGGCACCTACAGAAAAATAGACCACATAGTAGAAAATAAAAATTCAAAATCAAATGCAAAAATGGAGAGATATTAAATGCATTATTTTAAAATTATGCAATAAATGATATGATTTCAAAACAGGACAATGGAAACATAGATTAAAAATTAATTGAAAATTAAATAATCCTAAAAATTAAGTGAGTCAGGGAACAAATTATAGAAACAAAACATAATTTCATTAAATAAAATGACAATAATAAGACAGCATAGCAAAATTTATGGGATACAGTCAAAGTAGTACTTATGGAAAATTTATCCACTGCCATCAGAATTGATCCTCATATAGTATTGTTGAAGTATACAATGATCTCCTGGTTCTGTTCATTTCATTTAGCATTAGTTCATGTAAATCTCTCCAAGCCTCTCTGCATTCATCCTGCTGGTCATTTATTACAGAATAATAATATTCCATAATATTCATATACCACAATTTACCCAGCCATTCTCCAATTGATGGGCATCCATTCAATTTCCAGTTTCTAGTCACTATGAAAAGGGCTGCTACAAATATTTTTTGCACATACAGGTCCCTTTCCCTTCTTTAATATCTCTTTGGAATATAAGTATAGTAATACTGTTGGATCAAAGGGTATGCACAGTTTGATAACTTTTTGAGCATAGTTCCAAATTGCTCTCCAGAATGGTTGGATTCATTCACAACTCTACCAACAATGTATCAGTGTCCCAGTTTTCCCAAATATCCTCCAATATTTGTCATAATCTTTTTCTGTCATCTCAGCAGATCTGACAATGTGTAGTGATATCTCAGAGTTGTCTTAATTTGCATTTCTCTGATCAATGGTAATTTGGAACATCCTTTCATATGAGCAGAAATAGTTGCAATTTCATCATCTGAAAATTGTCTGTTCATATTCTTTGACCATTTATCAATTGGAGAATGACATGATTTCTTATAAATTAGAGTCAATTCTCTATGTATTTTGGAAATGAGGCCTTTATCAGAACCTTTAACTATAAAAATGTTTCACCAATTTATTGCTTCTGTTCTAATCTTGTCTTCATTAGTTTTGTTTGTACAAAAGCATTTTAACTTAATATAATCAAAATTTTCTGTTTTGTGATCAATAATGATCTCCAGTTCTTCTTTAGTCAAAAATTCCTTCCTCCTCCACAGGTCTGAGAGGTAAACTATCCTATGTTCTTCTAATTTATTTATAATGTTGTTCTTCTTGCCTAAATTATTAACCCATTTTGGTCTTATCTTGGTGTACGATGTTAAGTGTGGGTCCATGCCTAGTTTTTGCTATACGAATTTCCAGTTTTCCCAGCAGCTTTTGTCAAATAGTGAATTCTTATCCCTGAAGTTGGTATCTTTGGGGTTGTCAAACATTAGATTGCTATTGTTATTGACTATTTTGTCCTGTGGACCTAACCTATTCCACGGATCAACTAGTCTATTTCTTAGCAAGTGTCAAATAGGTTTTGATGACCACTGCTTTATAACATAGTTTTAGATCTGGTACAGCTAGACCATCTTAATTTGATTTTTTTTTTTTCATTAGTTCCCTTGAAAGTTTTGACCTTTTGTTCTTCTAGATGAATTTTGTTGTTATTATTTCTAAGTCATTAAAATAGTTTTTTTGGGAGTCTGATTGGCATAGCACTAAATAAATAGATTAGTTTAGGTATTATTGTCACCTTTATTATATTTGCTCGGCCTATCCAAGAGCACTTAACATTTTTCCAATTGTTTTAGACCTGACTTTATTTGTGTGGAAAGTGTTTTGTAGTTTTGCTCATATAGTTCATGACTTTCCTTTGGCAGAGAGATTCCCAAATATTTTATATTATTTACAGTTTATTTTAAATGGGATTTCTCTTTGTAGCTCTTGCTGTTGGATTTTGTTAGTGATATATAAGAATGCTGATGACTTATGTGGGTTTATTTTGTACCCTCCATCTTTGTTAAAGGTCTGGATTATTTCTAATGACTTTTTAGTAGAATCTCTGGGATTCTCTAAGTATACCATCATATCATCAGCAAAGAGTGATAATTTGGTTTCCTCATTGCCTACTCTAATTCCTTTAATCTCTTTTTCAACTCTTATTGCCAAAGCTAGCATTTCTAATACAATATTGAATAATAATGGTGATAGTAGACAACCTTATTTCACTCCTGATCTTCTTGGGAATGGTTCCAGTTTATCCCCATTACATATGATGGTTACTGACAGTTTTAAATAGATGCTACTGGCTATTTTAAGGAAAAGTCCATTTATTAATATACTCTCAAATGTTTTTTTTAAATAGGAATAGATATTGGAGTTTATCAAATGATTTTTCTGCATCTATTGAGATAATTATATGGTTTTTGTTAATTTGGTTATTGATATAGTCAATTATACTAATAGTTTTCCTAATATTGAACCAGCCTTGCATTCCTGGTATAAATCCTATTTGGTCATGATGTATATATGATTTTCTGTAATCTTTTTGTGAATATTTTATTTAAGATTTTTACATCAATGTTCATTAGGGATATTCATCTATACTTTTATTTCTCAGTTTTCAACTTAACTGGTTTAGTTATCAGTATCATGTCTGTGTCATAAAAGGAATTTGGTAGGACTCCTTCAATCCCTATTTTTTTTCAAATAGTTTATATAGCATTGGAGTTAATTGTTCTTTAAATGTTTGGTAAAATTCACATGTAAATCCATCTGGTACTGGGGATTTTTTCTTAGGGAATTGATTAATAGCTTGTTTTATTTATTTTTCTAAAATGGAACTGTTTAACCAATTTACTTCTTCCTCTGTTAATCTGGGTAAGTTATATTTTTGAAGGTATTCATCCATCTCATTTAATTTATCAAATTTATTGGCATAAAGTTGGGCAAAGTAACTCCTAATTATTGCTCCATGTTCTTCGTCATTAGTGGCAAGTTCTCCCTTTTCATTTTTAACACTAATAATTTGATTTTCCTCTTTCCTTTTTCTCATCAAATTTTTCAAGGGTTTATTTATTTTGTTGTTTTTTTTCATAGAACCAATTCTTAATTTTATTTATTAATTCGATTTTTTTTACTTTCAATTTTATTAATCTCTCCTTTTATTTTTAGAATTTCAAGTTTAGTGTTTGACTGGATTTTTAAAATTTGTTCTTTTTCTAGGTTTTTAGTTGCATGCCTAATTCATTGATTTTTCTCTTTCTCTATTTTATGCAAGTAGGCCTTTAGAGATATAACATTTTCCCTTCTTTCTGCTTTGACGACATCCCACAAATTTTGATATGATATCTCATTATTGCCATTGTCTTGGGTGAAATTATTAATTGTGTTTATGATTTGCTTTTTCACTGGATCATTCTTTGAGATGATATTATTAGTTTCCAATTATTTTTTTTGGTGTATTTTCACTTTGCTTTTTATTGAATATAATTTTTATTGCATCATGATCTGAAAAGGATGCATTTAATATTTCTACCTTTCTCTCATTTGAATTTGAGGTCTTTATGACCTAATATATGGTCAAGTTTTGGATAGGTTCCTTGAACAGCCAAAAAGAAAGTGTACTCCTTTCTTTCTCCATTTAGTTTTCTCCAAAGATCTACCATACCTAACTTTTCTAGTGTTCTATTTACCTCTTTAACTTCTTTCTTATTTATTTTGTGGTTTGATTTATCTAATTCTGAGAGTGAAAGTTTGAGATCTCCCCCTATTATAGTTTTGCTATCTATTTCTTCTTGTAGCTCTCTTAACTTTTACTTTAAGAATTTAGATCCTATACCACTTGGTACACATATGTTTAATATTGATATTGTTTCATTATCTATATTATCCTTTAGCAAGATATAGTTTCCTTCCTATTTCTTTTAATTAGATCAATTTTTGCTTTTTCTGCTTTTTTGATTTTATCTGAAGTATAGTACATTTATCTACATTTTTCATCAACAAAATGGAAAAAAAGAGCAGATCAAGTAATTGGTCATGCAACTAAAGAATGACTTGATAAAGAATAAATTTTAAAATTCTCCATTAATCATCAAATTGGAAATCCTTAAATTCAAAGTCAAGATTAATAAGACTTAAAGTTAAAACTGAGCTAATAAATAAATTTGGTAGTTAGTTTTATGGGAGGAAAACAATAAGATAAATGATTGATTACTTTGATTTAAAAAAGAAAGAAGGAAACTAAATATCAAGTATCAGATATGAACAGGGTGAAATCAATATCAATGAAAAATAAATTAAGGCAATCATTAGAGAATATTTTGCCCAAATACATGCCAATAAATATGACAGTCTTAGCAAATTTGTTGAATATTTAAGAAAACAAAAATAAAATTAAGATTAACATATCAGGAAACAGAGAGACCAAATAATACCATCTTAGAAAAAGAAATTGAAGAAACCATTAATGGATGCTCTTGGGAAGATCCATAGCACTGGATGGGATAACAAGTAAATTCCAATACCATAAAAACTATTTGTAAAAATGGTCAAAGGAGTCCTACCAAACTCCTTTTATGATGTAAATATGGTGGTGATATCCAAACCAGGAAAAGCAAATAGAGAGAAAGAAAATTATAGTTCCCTAATGAACAAGTTTAAAATTTGAACAAAATACTAGGAAGGTGATTATGGCAATATGTAAGAAGGATTAATCACTATGACCACGTTATATTTATATCAGGAATACAGGGTTGATTCAATATTAGGAAAACTATTAATGTAATTGATCATACCAATAACAAAACTAACAGAAATTATATAATTATCTCAGTAAATGCTGGAAAAACTTTTGACAAAATACAGCATCGATTCCTATTAAAACAAAACAAAACACTAGAGAACATAGGAATAAAGGGAATATTTATTTAAATGACAAACTTTATCTATCTAAAACCATCAGCAGACATTATCATAATGGAAATAAGCTAACAGTTTTCCCAAAAAGGGCAAGGCTATAGCAAGGGATGACCCTCAGTATTATTCATTATAATACCAGAAAGGTTAGCTATATCAATGAGAGAAGAACAAGAAATCCAAGGAATTAAAAGACAATTCAGAAACAAAATCATCACTCTTTGCAAATGATCTGATGCCATACTTAGAAAACTCTATAGCAGCAACTTTGAAAATTATAGCAAAGCTACAGGATATAAAGTAAATGCACATAAACCATCAGCATTTCTTTATATTACTAACAAAGACTATCAACAAGAGATAGAGAAAATCTATTTACAGTGTCAACTATATAAAATAGATAGGAATCTGCCTGCCAATACAGACCCAGGATCTATATGAATACAATTAAAAACAGACTTTTCACATTAATAAAATAAGAACTAAACAAGTGAAAAAATATCAATTGCACATTGGTAAATCAAGCAATATAATAAAAATGACAAATCTAACAAAAACAATTAATTTGTTCAGTGCCATACCATTCAAACTAATAAAGATTAACTGATAGAACTAGAAAAATTGAGAACAAAATTCATCTGGAAGAACAAAAGCAAAAGAATATCAACAGAATCAATGAAAAGAAAATACAAAAAAAGTACTTACATCAGATCTCAAACTATATTATAAAGCAGTAATCATCAGAACTATCTTGTATTGATTCAGAAATAGAGTGGTGAGTCCATGGAATATGACTGGTACATAAGACATAGTAAATGACCATAGTAATTTAGTCTTCAATAAACCCAAAGATTCTAGCTTTTGGAATAAGAACCAACTATTTAATAAAACTGCTTGTAATACTGGAAAACAACAGGACAGAAAAAAAGATATAGACCAATATCTTATATCATATACCAAAATAAGATTAAAATGGGTACATGATTTAGATTTAAACTGACTGAAAGAATAAGGAGTAATCTATCTGTCAGATCCATGGAGAAGGGGAGAATTCATGACCAAGCAAGAGATAGAGAACTTTAGAAAATGAAAGATAGATAATTTTGATTATATTAAATTGTACATTAAATTACATATTAAAATTTTATAAAAAGAACAAATGCAAACAAGATTAGAAAGAAATCAAAAAAGTGACAAATTTTACAGCTAGAATCTTTGATAAAGATATCATTTCTCAGAGAATTTGACTAAAACATAAACATTCTCCAATTGAAGAATGATCTTAGGATATGAAAAGGAAGTTTCTGATGAAGAAAGGTCTTTAATAACTTAATTTAATCTTACAAAAATGATCCCAATACTCTCTGTTGTATACTGCATACATGTGATTAAATGCCAGATCACTTATTATTCAGTTAATAACAATGCATTTTATCATATGTCAATTTACATATTACAGATGGCCCAGGCCAAAGTTCCATTTGTCAGGCAGTGGACATTCCTGCTTATAACAAGTGTGTATGCATGTCCTCAAGAGGAAGAATGCCATTGTTTACAGCAAAATCCTGTATAATAAGAGTATCACAAAATATGTTAGAATAGATGTAAGAATGAAGAAACCAATGTCAGGTATACAATCACAGAAATCATGGTATTATGCAGTATGATACAGAAAGTTAATTAATGGCATGATTATTGACAGAGCCAGGAGAAACTGAAGAGCTTTGGAGTACAAGTGTTTTGTTTTGTTTTGTTTTTTCAAAATAATATTGTAACCCCTTACTAAACTCAGACTTTTTCATGATGATCTATTAATAAAAACTTAAGGAAATCATAGAATTTCTGACTTGGAAGAGACCTGTGATTTCAATGAATTCAACTCATATTGAGACAGTAATAACATATTCATCCAACCATCCTCTGCTCTCTGCTTGAAGATTACCAGAACTGAAGAAATGTTTATCTCCTAAATCAGTTTTACTTTGTGACAGCTACGATTTTTCATTATTTTAATAGAATACCCAAATCTATCTTTCAGTAGCTTTAATCTAGTTTTCTTTGTCCAGCTCTCTATGACCAAACAGAACAATTCTAATTGACTTTCCAAATTTTTGAAGAAATGATTATCATGTTCCTCCATTTTTTTCTCCCCAGTTCTTCTGTCCAATCATTTTGTGACATAACTTCAAATCCTTTCATTCTCCTAATAGCCATCATCTATCTGTAGTAGAGATCATTCTTAATTTCCCTAAAACATGGCAACTAGATTTTAACAGTAGCAGTGAGAAGGTGACTTTTTGGAGAAGAGATGAGGCTATTTTTTTCTATTTAGATTTTAATAAAATCATTTATGAACCTGATCATTTGTTAAATTTAAAGATCTGTGTAGAGAAAAATAGGAAGAGGAATCAGATTGCTTCTCTATTCACTCTCTCCATTGATTAGGATTATCTGATCATAAATTTACATCTGGAAGGGACCTTAAAAAAACAGGCATTTCAGAATCCTCATTTTATAGCTGAAGAAAATGAGGCTTGTAAAGCTGAAATTATTTATCTCCGATCTCACAGACAGGAAAGGACAGAAGTACCAATTAAATTTAGGTCTTTTGACTGCAATGCTTTTGCTTCTTTCTCATTTCCAGAATTGTTTTGATTAAAGACATTCTGTTTGTTTCTAAAAGACAAAAATAATTTATTTTCTATTGTAAAAAGAAGGCATTTAGGTTGGGAACTCAGCCTTTTTTTGATAATCTAACATTAAAAAACATCAATGTAAAATTGGCAGCAAAATTTGCAATGCAAAACTCCCTCCTGGCATCCTACCAATTATCTAAATCTGCCATCACCTTTAGCAGAAAGGATAGAGCAAAATTAAACACTGAACGATTGTTTCCCCAGATGGCTGAGCAGTTATGCTATTGTTGACCATAGAGGATCTCACTTCTGGGATTCAGTTTCAGTCTTGGTAAAAGGCTAATGTACAATTGCACTAATGTTTAAATGTTTAGAGAGAAAGGTGAGATGATTAAAAAAAAAAGTCAAAGATCTTCTTGGCTTCTTGGCTTCTTGGCTGCTTCTCAGGCATCAAATTGAGAAATCATAGTGATTAAACTTTTAGTTTGAGTCGAAATGACTAAATGGATTTTCAGTGATCATATTACTGAAAGAGGCAAAATATCCCTGTGATTTGAATCCAGCCTCTGATACTTAACTACCTACCTACTCTTAAGCAAAATTACTTTGAACCTTTACATCTTAGTTTCCTCATCTGTACAATGAAGGATTTGGACAAAATTGTCTCTGTGGTCTTTTTTAGCTCCAAGAGTCTGTGAAGCTAATGTTTAATGGGCTCATAAGAAACTTAGCATAGCACCTGACTTATAATAATGGCCTTATAAATGTTTAACAATTGACTGATTGGTTGTACTATACTCCTTCTAATATAAGAAAAGCCCTTTCCCCCCTAAAAATAAGCTAAGTCTTATCTGTTATGGTTTTGGAAAATAACTTACTCTTTCTACAACTCATCTGAAAACATGAATGAATGTAAATGAAAATGTTTTCAGATAGTAGGAAGTTATATAATAAATACAGTAAAAAATGTTAAATTAAATTAAAGTTAAAATATTTGTATAAGACAAGTCAGAAATTAAACAATCTGTATATTTTGTAAGGTTAGATATGAGTATATTTCATGCTTATATTAGGAGCCTGACATTAGGAAGAATCGAATAAGATAAGACATTGACATTTTAAGATCTATATTTTTGAAGGAAATAACAAAATAATAAGGTAACATATAAATTTTATTTAGAAAAATATTTTTAAAACATTAGTGTTACTAATTGGGAAAAGGCATCTATCATTACCTGCTATAGAAAGGGCAATTTCCAATTCTAGACTACCTGGTTCCAGTAAGTACCTCAACACTACCAGAAAGTTATCACAAGGAAATAATATGAATTTTCTTTTCTTAAGAGAAAAAATAGGTAATATATGCCTGTAATAGAAGGATTTAGTTTGGATATTTTCTCTCTTTTAATGGTCAGGTCTGAAAAAACAACTTTTTTAAAATAGCAGAGACATCTCATTGAATTCTGCTTTTTCCATTATTCTTGGAAATTTTTTTTAATGTCAAGGAATAGGCATATGTCAATGATTACTCAGGGAATCTTTAATACATGGCTCAGTGAAGGGGCCATGAGGCTGGACCTGTGGTGCAGCTTCATCCAGACTGATTCACTTAATAATATATTATTAACAAGTGCCCAAAAGCTCCATTGAAAGCTACTTTGTCACAGTCTATATAAGGAGGCTTAATCTGTGAAATCTTTACTATTTTATACTTCCACAATGGTCACAGCAGTAGATTTTCAAAGGGCTGATCTGGTCAGTCATCTCAAGGCAGAAGGCCATCATTAGCATAGAGATCTCTGAGTCACTGAATACTAGCCCCTGCCCATGAATCTATGGGAACCCTTTGATGCATTAATTGTTAACAGGATAATGTGTTGGTAAGATTTTTAATGGGCAGTGGAAATATTAAGCTAAATAAAACTGTTAAACATTTTCTTTTAATAAAACTTCGTCACTTTAACTTTGTTTACCTTTCCAAAATACTCTGAAGACACATTACTCTCCATATTTATAAGATAATAGTCTGAAGAGTTTGGTTTCAACATTCCAGGCAGAGCCAGCACAGTAGTCCTGAGCATAGTTCTCTGCCTTCATACACAAGGGACTTCGGTTTAATCTCCAAAATCCATTTTCCACTACACAGCTGGCCAGAGCCATGTGCTTTGCAGAACCCCATCTGCTCAGGCCTTAGGGTGATGAAGGGAGGGACGCATATGACTTTTTATTGACCTACTGGCTCATGGAGCAAGCATCCTACAGCTGTCTGGTAATTGTACAACATGGTTTAGAGGAAACTGACAGCATTTTGACTATAGCCCATCACTTACAGGGTCTTAATGCTTTAACACAAAAATCTGCCCTAATTTTGTTCAGTTTTCTCAAGTGCTTCTGGAGATTTGGATTTCTACTTACATCAGGGTTTAGAATATGTCATGTCATATTTCTAGGAATATAAAGTTGTCCTGTATGATGAGTGTCTTAATGATTTGCTTCTGCTCTGTGAAAGCCAGATACAGTGGATAACTACTGACACTTGGATTTTTTTGTTTATAATCAAGTCTGTGGTGCATTTCCATAATGATATATTTCTCAAGTGTTAGAGTATGATTTGAATGGAGCAAAAATTCCCCTAACCACATTTATTTTCATTTATTCTCTAATATTTACAATTTCATGATATCCAGCACAGCAAATTGTAATGTGACAAATTGTTTCCTTCCCTTAAAAATCGTTAGCATAGGCACAGAGATTACAGAATTATTGAGAGCACATGAACTAATACCAAGATGTAATTACAATTTTCACATTAAAAAATCATGATATATTAAAAGCTTTGAAAACAGAATATAAGTCATAAAAATATTAGAAGAGAGTAATTTTAGAGGAATATGTAGATATAAAATGTAATCACAAATGCAAAAATACAAACATATAGAACACATAATATCATTTCTACATATGTATATATGCCACAAAGATGAGAATTATCTTTTTTATATCAATAGTATAGCCAGTTTTCTGGCTTTTTAGTATCTATAAGATTACAAATTTTTTCCTTCCTTCCTTCCTTCCTTCTTTCCTTCCTTCCTTCCTTCCTTCCTTCCTTCCTTCCTTCCTTCCTTCCTTCCTTCCTTCCTTCCTTCCTGTAAGGAAGTAAACAAACTTTGGAGTGATCTTTTGCACCTGTCTCTGTATCTTTGAAAGTAACTTCTTAGTGAAGTTTGCCATCTTGTGGTGAGTCTAAGAATAAGTATTGCTATTTAGAATTTTTGTTGTAAATTGAGTAAAGTTTAACCAAAATCTGATCATTAAGAAATACTTGTGGAGCAAAATGTGCACTTATCTAGAAATGACTAGGAAATATTTTCGTGGTTATGAAGCCTCTTGCTCAACAAAATTGAAAAGAATTCTGAAGATAATGTAATTCAACTTTTACATTTTACATATGAGACAAATAAGACAATCTATTGAATTACTGTGAATAATGAAAAAAAAACTTTGAATTCATTCTACTATGATAGCTTGTGGTATGGGATTTTAAATTTATATGTTTTTAAGGTAATGACTTTGGTAAATGAATTTGTTATGACTTCATCTGAACACTGATTATTTTCAGATCAATTTGAAAAACAAAGCAAAACAAATACAAGCAAACAGAAACCCTGAGTTTCCAAGTTCAGTAAATCTGATAAACAGAAGAAATTTGGTCACCAACTAATCTATCAGTAAGCAGGTATCTATCAGTTACTAACTTTTTATTAGCTAATGCACCTGATATCAGAGATAAAAAGTAAAAACATAAAATCATTCTTAAAATTAAAGTACGTTTTATAAGAATGCAATGACTAGGTGACAGATGTTTATGTTACAATAATTAGGAAAAATAACTACTAAGGCATAATAAGATTGCAATCTAAATATTGAAAAAACCCTAAATTTAAAAAAAATTTCAATATTTTTATTTTTATGATATAAAAAATTATTTCCTTTTCAAAACTCTTACAAGGAAAATGTGATGCAGAAATTCTGTGGTATGAGTCACTTTTTTCTTTTTCTTTTCTTTTTTTTTTTTTTTAATTTGAGGTGGGAGACGTAGAATTGGTTTCTTCATTATCTGGCTTGAGAATAAATTGAAAAGTGAGTATGTGATCATATGGGGTTTGAAGCATGTAGGGAAGGGAAGCAGAGAGGTGCTGTTTTAAACATGTCTAAGCTCGTCACTTTGACTATGTATATTTTGACTGAGAGTGAGAGCTGAAGTACTCTATGGTGCAAAATGTTCTGAATGACTGATGTATCAGTAACCAAATGTGAACAAACTTTAGAATAACCAACAACTCAAAACAGTATAATACCTGTAAGGAAACAAAGGGAAGTTCATAATTTGGACCAAAGAGGAAAAGGTTCCTGTGGCAAATCAGAGAAAACTCCTTATGAACTTAATGCACTGATTGATACCAGAAGATTATAAAATGTGGTACTTAAGTTTAATTTTCCTTGGGGCAGGAAAGATTTGTCACATGTTATTCCTGTATAAATGATGGAACAAGAACCACAATCACTTTCCAGAGATGAATATCATACACATTTTGTCCTGCATATGGAATGTCTTTCCCAAGAGCCTTCCTTTGGTTTCCTGAAACTACAATTCATGGTTATTTTCCCTGGATTTAATTTTTGATTCATTTTTTTCTGGATATACATGTATATTATTTTTTTTAAACCACATTACTTTATGAATCATATTGAGGGAGAAAAATCAGAATAAAAGATAAAAAACAACAAAAGAGAAAAATAACAGGAAAAAGAAATGAACATAGCATGTGTTGATTTACATTTAATCTCCATAGCTCTCACTCTGGATGCAGATGGCATTTTCTATGCAAAGTTTATTGGGATTGCTTTGGAACATTGAACCACTGAGAAAAACTATAACTTTCATAGTTGATCATCATACAATCTTGCTGTTATTGTATGCAATGAATTTCTGTTTCTGCTTGCTTCACTCAGTATCAGTTCATGTAAATCTTTCCAGGCCTTTCTAAAATCATCTTTGTCTTTAGTTATATGTGTCATTTTTATTGATATTCTTTAATAGGTACTTCAATGTGTCGTTGACATTTGAAACTACAAATATAGATAACATGTTTGGATTATAGTTGGCCTTTTTGGCAAGGGAAGAGATTAAATAAGGAATGAATAGAACTACTATATTTTGAATTGATTGTCCTTTATATTTCTTCTTAAGACAAATAATGGTAAAAGAAATCATTTAGAAAAGACCTCTAAAAAAGACTATTCAAATCATGTCCTGACAATGTGAGGATAGAAACATCTACTACTTTTTCTTAGATCTCCTAAGTATTAAGTTGTCCTCAATATTAAGTTTGACAATAATAATATTTAAACATTTTTATGGAGAAATCCCTGAAATGTCATTTTTCTTTCTTCCTTTCTTTCCTCCCTCTTTCCTTCCTTCCTTCCTTCCTTCTTTCCTTCCTTCCCTCCCTCCTTTCTACCTTCCTTCCTTATCTCTTCCCTCCCTTCCTTGTTTCCTTCCTTCTCTTTTTTCTTCCTTTTGTTTTTCATTCCTTCCTCAATTAGAAATTCTTAAAGAAAAATAACAACTTCCCAAGATAACTCCAATTTATTTAACAATAACAACAAGAACAAAAGGCCACATATCCTAAGATATAAGCTGACAACAATATGTTAGCCCCATGAAAATCTGTCAAAAAGGTGACAAAAAAGGTTAACAAATGTTAAAAGTTTTTCAAGTGATTTTTTCCTCCTCAAGCAGAATAGGACATTCATTCTGGAAAAATTCCATGATTTAAAAATAATGCTGGCATTTACTACTCTTTATTTTCCCTGTTTGTAATAGCATGTATATTACTCACATATCACAAAAGCCAAGTGAATATTTAGTTGCTTCTGGTTAAATGTCAGTGTAATAGTCTTATGTATTGGGATCTTTTACATAGAGTAACACACAGCCCTCATCAGTCCAACACTTAAATAAATCTGATTAATTAAAGCTGTTTACAACTATTATGTTAAGAAGAACTGAAGGAAAAATGTTCCATTTGTTTAGGTGGAAACTAAATGTTGGAGATATATTTCAAGTGGACTCAAATTCTCTCAGCTCAGAACTACACTCTTTTGGAATAATACTATAATGTTTTTTTTTAATGGCAAAATAGAATTTATATTTTAGATAGAGGTTTCTGTATTTAACAAAACATTTTAATCATTTAGATAATTTCTTGTACAACATGTTTAGGTTTCAAGTTCAACAATTTGTGGAAATATCATTAGATGATGTCATTGTTAGCAATTTAATTTTTGAGTCCTAAAAACATTATTTAATGGGTAATTCATCATTAAACACACCCACACTCTATGGTAAAAGTGATATAGTGAAAGTTACTGCCAGACTGTCCAATATTTAATCCTATCTCCTTTATTTTGTCTTCTCTACAAGATATTTTCTATTTTGCTCATTCTTAAAAACAATGTAAATTGACAATCTGGAAGAGAACAAAATAAATTAAACTAAGCTTCGTATCTTAATGAGGCCACTGTGATAGCTATATTCCTTAACTTTATTTAAGCCAAATGTTTCAACCTTATCATCTACCAGTGCTTTTCTTAAATTTTATTTTTAACAAATAACAGAAAAAATTAAGTATACTTATCTCTTTTAATTATTCTAATGTCACCTATTAACAAACAGTGAAACATCATTATAAATAAGAGAAGTAAGAATGATAACCAAAGCTGAGGCTATCATATGAGTGGCCCCTAGATAAGAGTGGGCTAGATCTCTTTAAGAAGGAGATTATCGAGTGTAGCTCTTGATTTAAAAATACAATGCTTGTGAAGAGGCATAAAAGACACATAATTATAAATGAATACTTTATGGACATCTCATTGCACAAGGTTAATTATCTTATTTTAAATGCTTTATTAAAGTTTACAGATCAATGACTTCAGAACCACCAATTGAGGTCACTATTGCCAATATTATTATCTTCATGTTATATTGCCAATATTATTATCTTCATGTTATACATTAAAAATCTATGTTTCAGGGAAGGCTCAGGTCTTATCCATAGTTTGACCCAGAATTTGGCATTATGTTATCTAACTTCAAGTTTTTATTTTTTCTTTAAATGATCACAGAGTGTCTCTAAGTTTTTATGTCAACGTTAGTTTTTTTTTCCCCTAAAAAGTGCTTTCAATATTCCATCCAAAAAAATGAATAGCTTACTATAAATTGAAGTGAGTTCCTTGGTACTGGGTTAACATTATCATCACAGCAATAATAACTCCTGGTAACAGCAATAATAGCTCATTTTTATTTTAACATTTTCAATGTATGTAATAAAGAATATAATTATTATTCTTATTATTCAAATTATACTGTAAGTTCCTTGAAGGCATAAAATATCTATTTCAACTTTATGCCTGCCTTTATGTCCCCAGGGCTTAGCAATAATTTAATGAATGATTTTTTTTCATTTTTATTATTGATTTTATTAATGAAAATATGAGGATGCTTAAAGGTTAAACATATTACCCATGATGATGTAGTTTATAACAGCTTGAGATTATATTTAAAACTTGGTCATGATTGAAAATCTAAAATTCATATTGGGGATATTTTGGAAGGAAATCATGCTTCACATGAGATTGGAAAAGATGATATTTAAAATGTCCTTTAATTCTGACTTTTCATGATTCTACACTTGGATTACTTTATTAAAGTTAAGCACCACTGATCTTTTTCCCCCTTTACTTCCGTAGCACTATATAAATTATTATAATCTGAATAGAACTCTGAGCTAAACTTATCATATATTAAAGAACTCTATGTTAATATAAAAAGAAAATTGAGAGAGCACTGTTTTGGGATTCAGATGTCTTAAGTTTATATATTTTACCTTAATGAATACTACCCATGTGGCCTCAGGTAAATCACAACTTTTCTGGACATCAGTTTCATTGTCCAAAAAATGATTTAGTTTAACAAGGTGGCTTCTAGAAAATATTTATAAATCTACATCTGAAATTCTGTTAAATCCTCGTAATTATTTGAAGTAAAAATAATATGTTTTAGGATCCATTTTCTTTATATCTGATACACTTATTGCACAAACTATGTCAAAAGTTTAAGTGTAGTTTTAAACTTCAAAATTAAAAATAAACATGAAATATATGTATATACATAAAAAACACACTACGACTTTCAGGACACTCTGTGTTTTGACAAGACTTGCTATGTTAATTAAAATGTTTTGTTTTTACAGTACATTACTGAGTAGTTCTGTAAATGGAGCCAAGATGGCAGAGTGAAGCCAGGAAGCTGCTCCCATTCTCCCAGTTTCCCTCAAAAACTAAGCTTCTAAACAGAGTCAGAGGGAATGAAGCAACTCTCCAGCTCAAGAGAGATTGGAAAAATGTGAAAAAAAAAGTCATTCTTTGGGGTGAAAAGGGTGTTTAGCCTAAGTTAGATGGAATCCAGGAAAGTCAGTGAGAAGCTCTGAATCACAGCAGACTTGCACCTGAGGTCCACAATCCTGCCTCAATAGAGGAACAAAACAGTGAAGCAACCTCCAGTTCCAGTTCAGACAGCAAATTAGGGAAACCAGGTTGTTTCCCAGAAAGAACAAATAACCTACTGCAAACAAAAGGGGCCCCTGTGCTCAAAGACAAGACTTAAAGCTGCACAGGAAGGTTTTGACAGGGCTCTCTTTAGCCCAGGAGCAGAATGACCATAAAATTAAAAAAAAAAAAAAAAAAAAAAGAGGAACACTAAAAGAAAAGGAAAGAAAATTGAGCAAGAAAACAGAAAATAACCTTGATCATAGAAAACTATTATGCTGACAGGGAAGACCAAAACACCAACACAGACAAGGACAAAATGTCAAAAAAGAAAATTTCAAAGAGCAATAAAAATTGGTATCAAACACAAAGAGACTTCTTGAAAGTACTTTAAAAGGTAAATAAGAGAGGTAGAAGAAAAAAATGAGAAATGTGCAAGAGATAGTGAACAGTTTGAAAAAGAAGGTACTTCCTTTAAAAATACAATTGACTAAATACAAAAAAAAAATAAAAAAAAAATCCACTGGGTAAAACAGCACCTTAAAAAGTAGAATTAAGCAAATGGAAAAAAAGATACAAAAGCTAACTGAAGAATATCACACATTAAAAACTGGAACTAATACACTAAGACTTTTAGAACTCTGTGTCCTAAATGGAAGCTAAGGACTCCATGAGACATCAAGAATCAGTCAAACAAATGAAAAAGAATGAAAAAAAAAAGAAGAAAATGTAAAATACCTCATTGAAAGAATAGTTAACCTGGAAAAGAGATCTCAAAGATAGAATTTAAAAATTATTGGTCTACTTGAAAGCCATGGCCACAAAAGCAAATCTAGAAAGCATTTTTCAAGAGATCATCAAGACAAATTGCCCTGATATTCTAAAAACAGAAGTGGAAATAGTCATTGAAAATATCCACAAATTACCTTTGTAAAGAGACCCCATAAGGAAAACCCCAAGGAACATTACTGCAGAACTGCAAAAGGAAAATATATTAAAAGCTGCCAGACAAAACAATTCAAGTATCAAGGAGCAATAGTGAGGATTATCTAGGATCTGGAAGCTTCTAGAATAAATGATCAGAAGTCCTAGGATTGCAACCAAGAATTGGGGCTAATTACCTAGAGAGACTGAGTATCATCTTTTAGGTGAGGACATAGTTCTTCAGTGAAGTAAGAGACTTTCAAGTATTTCAATTGAAAAAAAAAAAGAACTAAATTGAAAATATAATTTTCAAACACAGGATTCAAGAGAAGCATAGAAAGGTAAATAGAGAGGAAGAATATATATTACTTAAAAGTTGAACTGGTTACATCTCTAGATGGGAAAATGATACCTTTAACTCTTGAGAACTTTATCTGTTACTGGGAAAGATAGAAGGGCATATCACATGAACAAGAATATATTTGTGAATAGACGCTTGTGTGATACTAGCAAAGAAAAAGACATTAAAGGATGGAAAAGACTGTACTGGGAGAAGATAAAAGGGAAGCAATAATGGGACAAATTAGGTCACATGAGGAGTCATAAAAGACCTATTACAATAAAGTGAATAAGGGAGGGATATAAGCATTGTCTGAAGCTTGATGTAATGAGTTTTATCATTTGGGCATAGAAATTTGGGTAAAATTGGGTAAAAAAATAAGAGTACAAGAAGGAATGAAATATGAGGGACTAGATAGAAGGGAGGGTAGTAAGGGCGAAACACTAAAATAAAAAAAGTAAGTGAAGGGGAAGAGCTGACAGAAGATAGGGTAGTGGGGTGGTTTTAAAAAAAAAAACCTACTAAGAACAGTGAAAAAGAGATGACAAAAGTATGGATTAGATAGAAAATAGCATGAAGAGAAATACAGAAATGGTAATAATAATTGTGAATGTGAATGGGATTAAACTCTCCCATGAAACTGAAGCAAATAGCAGAAGTGGATTGAAAAACAGAATCCTACAATATGTTGTTTATAAGAAACACATTTGATATAGTGAGACTATAAAGCCTCTCTAAGTAAAGGTAAAAGGCTGCAGCAGAATTTATTACACTATTGTTGAAGTAAAAAAAAAAAAAAAAAAGCAAGGGTAGCAATTCTTATTTCAGATAAAGCAAAAGTAAAAATAGATCCAATTAAAAGAGATAAGGAAGGAAAGAATTTTTTTTAAAGAATACTCTATGCAATGACACAATAAGGATACTAAATGTATATGCACCAAGTGGTAGGACAAAAAATTCCTAGAGAAGATATTAAGCCTGGGAGAGGAAGAAATAGATAGCAAAACTTCCCTGTCCGAATCATTCAAATCTAACTGCAAAATAAATAAGAAAGAAAGTAAAGAGATTAAAAGAAACCTAGAAAATCTACATATGATAGACCACTGGAGAAAATTGAATAGGGACAGAAAGGAGTACACATTTTTCACTGTAATACAAGGCACCTACAAAAAATTGATCATGGATTAAGGTATTAAAAAACCTCACAATCAAATGCAGAAAGGCAGGCATAATAACCTTCTTTTTAGACCATGATACAATAAAATTATATTCAATAAAGCACCAGGAAAAGATAGACTTAAAACCAATTGGAAATTAAATAATCTAATTCTAAAGAATGAGATGTAAGTAAATTTTAAATCAGTATTTAATAGCTTCAAGAACACAAAATTCTTGGGGAAGAATTCTCTATTTGACAACAAATACAAGAGAGTGAAGTAAATTTGGATTAGCATAACATGGCATATACCAGTAAATTTTTAAAATAAAAAATATTTAAGTATATAAAATATAACATTGTTTTAAATAGTAGAAACTATAAGATGATATTTTTACAATTGTGAATAGCAATAAAATTTCTTACAGATAATAAAGAATATCTTAAGCTACTTTTCTGGGCTCAAGTACTATCTATCTATCTATATCTATTTGTCTATCTATCTATTTATCTTCATTTATAAGAAATTAATACAGACATTAAGATCAACAGCTATTTCTTAACAAGTTAAGTGAAGAAAAGATATGAAAAGTGGTTCTTTTAAAATTATCAATTAATAATAACCATTTCAAATATTACTTCAAATTTCTACTAATGAGAGAAGTAAAATTCAAAACAATTCTAAAATTTGGCCTCATGTCTATAAATATATAAATATATATAATGTCTATAAATAATTATTAGTCCTTAGTGGGGATATTAGAGGAGTCTGGCCAAAGCTCATGATGAATGAGTCTCTGTCATCCTACATGGAGTTTGAGGTAAGAAATTTGAATGCAAATGTCTAGATTAAAACTATCCTATTACCTCTCAAGAGATATACAAAAATTTTTACTTATATCAAATATTTTATTCTTTTTAATTATATGTAAAAAGTTTTTAGCATTTATTTTTCAAAATGTTGATTTCCAAATTATTTCCCTTCCTTCCTTTCCTCCCTGCTACCAAATTGAGAAGGCAAGAAATTTGGCATGGCTTATACATTGGCAGTCATGTAAAACATTTCCATATTAGTCATATTGTGAACTAAAACACAGACCACAAAACCCCACAAAATTAAAACATAAAAATATATGCTTTGTTCTGTATTTAAACTTTATCACTTCTTCCTCTAAAGGTGGATGACATTTTTCATCATAAGAGCTTTAAGGATTGTCTAAGATCATGACACTACAGGTAATCATCATATAATATTCTTGTTACTATGTATAATATTCTCTTGGTTCTCCTTATTTTATTTTGCATCAGTTCATATAAGTCTTTCAGCCATACTCTGATGGATAGACATTCCCCCAATTTCCAATTTTTATTACTTCAAAAAGATCTGCTTTTAACATTTTATAATATATAGAGTATTTTCCTTTTTCCCTTTTATTTCTTTGGAGTATAGTTCCAAATTATATTGCTAATATTGCTAAGCAAATGTTGCTAAGTAATATTTAATATTGCTAAGTGATATAGGTAAGTAAAAGCACATGCACAACTTTATGGCCTCTTGAGAATAGTTTCCAATTGCTGTACGGAACACTTGGATAAGTTCACAATTCCACCAACACTGCATTAGTATTCCAATTTTCCCATATCTCCCCCAACATTTTTAATTTTCATTTTTTGTCATATTAGTCAATATAATAGACATGAGAGTGTACCTGAGTTAATTTTTTCTAATCAATAGTGATTTAGAACATTTCTTCATATACATATAGATAGCTTTGATTACTTAATCTGAATATTGTCTATTTAGATAGAGGGATAAAAAGATCATTTATCACTTGGGGAATGACTTGTATTCTTATAAATTTGATTCAGTTCTCTGTATTTTTGAGAAATGAAACTTTCATCAGAAAAATTACTGTAATTTCCCTCAGATTTCTGCTTACCTTCTGATCTTGGCTGCCTTATTTTGTTTGTGCAAATCCTTTTTTAAATTTAATGTGATAAAATGTTCTATTGTACATCCCGTAATGCTCTCTCTCTCTCTTGTTTGGTCATAAATTGTTCCTCTCCATAGATGTGATAGGTAAACTATACACTCTAAAACCACATATGTACAATATAATACTGTCTTGTTTCCAATTTCAGCAAAAGGATCCCTGTAATCACATTCTGACAAATTATCTTATACCATTTTTATCTGTGACTGAAGGAACCAAAACTGACTCTGTATTGGATTCTGTCACCCCCAAGTCCTACTGCTGATTTTCCAAGTTTGGCCTTTGTAAGCATGGCTTGTGCCAGACTGAATTCCACTCTCTCCACAATAAGAAAGACCTTTCCTACAAAACTTACAAGTTGTGTGCACAAAAACTGTTTCAACTTATCTTTTTGTTAGTTCTGTAGCTACAGAATTCATTGTGAGGCATTATTTTAATGTTGTTTGGATGGTAATTATTTAGTAATCCCTGCCTTTACTCAGAAAATCACTACTTTTAATTTACCCAAGCCTTACTTTACCATCTGAACACCTACTCTTACACCATCTCCCTCTTTGTTTTCTGTTGCCACTTATCTCAGTAACCTCTGTGGTTATTAAAGTATGATTAGCACTCCATTTCCCTTTGTCAACTGTCATTTTTCCATGGTTGTATCCAAGTAATTAAACATGCCTGCCCTTATACAATAACTTCTTAAATTAATTACCAATTCAATAATACTTTCATAATATAAAATTATTTTGATAGGTTAGAATGTTGAGTTGAAAATTATAGGATAAAGTTTAAAAAGTAAAAAAAAAAATAAACAAAAAATTTATTTTTTGGTTCCAAGTAAATTAGAGGTATATCATTTTACTTACAAATAACAGGGGGAAAAAGCTGTGCTTCATTTGAGTCAAAGTGATAATATCATAGTAATTTATAAAGCAAATGCAATCTGAGCTTGAATCTTTGATAGATCTTGGTGAATGTACCACTGGAATTATATGAGCAGTTCTGAATGCCATGTTTTATAAAGGACATTGAAAACACCATTGAGGATATTTTGGAATACACCCAAAAAAGGATAAGGATGCAAGGTGCTTTTAGATTATGCCAAATGATCATCTAGTGAAGAAGCGGAGGAAGTGTGGCCTATAGGATAAAGGTTTTAATGAGATCTTCACAGTTATCTTCAATTACTTGAAGTTACAAATGAAAAAAAGAATTATTAATCTTGTTCAGAGGACAGAAGTAAAAGTAATAGAACGAATGTACAAGAAAGAATATTCAGGCTTAATATAAACAAACAAATAAATTCTACATAACTTCCTAATAGCACAATGTACAATTGAAGCAGATTTCATTGGGGGTTAGGTATAAGAGCATATTTTTGAGAAGACTTCAAACAAAGGCTGAATATTTGTGAGATAAATCATAGATTAGGTTTCTATTTATTTTTGAGTTTCACTCCTTGGAGGTATCTTCCAACTGTGGCTTGCTAGCTCTTATTCTATCTGGAGCTGAGGAGAGCTAAAACAGATCTGTACAGGGCAGTGATATAGAGAACTATTAAAAACCACTGCAGTAGAGCTATAGAAAATATCATTTAGGGGTAGCTAGGTGGTACAGTGTATAGAGCATTGGTCCTAAAGTCAGAAGGACCTGAGTTCAGATCTGGCCTCAGACAGTTAATACTTCGTAGGTCTGTGACCCTGGGCAAGTCAGGGCCTCAATTGTCTCAGTGAAAAAAAAAAGAAAATAACATTTTAAAGCATTGCTTATACTGCTAAATGAGAGGAAGCAAGAATTACTAGAGAAAAGGAACACTGATCTTATAAAAAGATCCTGGAGGAGAATATAAATGTGGGGCAATTAGTTCCAAATGTCCTTGATTTGTCTTGAGTCACACAGCTGATATATAAAAGAATAACTTGAACCTTCAGATTATTAAATTTTAACCTTATTCTCTATTTTCCATGCTGTGTGTTTACTTTTTTCATTATTTTCCCTTCTGAAACTTTTCCAATATTTCTTAGGTTTTGAGTTAAAAGTGATTTTATGGAGAGGGAGGTGAAGAAGCGGAGACAAGATGGCAGAGTAGACGCATCTCTGTCTGAGCTCTTTCAAGCTTCCTTCATATCAATAGCAGATTAAGCCTCTGAGATGATTTTTGAGTGACAGAACCCACAAATATTTGGAGTACAATAAATATGTAGCAGAAGATACTTTGAAAGAACTTCAGAAAAGATCTGTTTCAATTAGACAGTGAGAAAGGTTGCAGAGCCCAGACCATAGCACGATGTTGAGGTGTGCCCACTGGAGAATTTACTTTGAAGTTCTTAGGCTACTTTGTCCTGGTTACAAGCCAGTGGATCATCAGATTTCCTGTGATACACAAATACAAAAGGCAAACTGTGATCCTCTGAACCCCAGAACCCCAAAAAACCCAGGACCTGACCATGCTTATCCACCAATGGAAGTCAGTCAACAGCACTGGCCCCAGGGCAAACTAAAGCAGCTATAAACCCTTTATCTTAAAATCAGACTTTGACTAATTAAAAATAAGCAAAAAAGCAAAAAGAACTCTCAAAAAAAAAATGCTGCTTTTATGGAGAGAGAGAAGAGCAGACCTCAAACTATGAGGATCCTAAAAGCAAATCAGTTTCAGATGAAGCCCCAAAGGGTGGTAGAGTTGGTCTTCATTTCACAAGGCTCTCTTAGAAGAATTCAAAATGTATCTTAAAAGAGAGTTAGAAGAAAAATGGGAAAAGGAAATGAAATCTTTGCAAGAGGGTATGGCAAAGGAAAATAAGAAATTATCTGAAGAAAATTCTTTAAAAAATAGACTTGATGAAATGGAAAAAGCATGTTCACACCCTGAGAGAGGACTGTTGGAAAGAAATGTAGTTCAGAACATAGGTTTATATATCTTTAACATCTATTGGATTACTTCATCTAGGGGAGGAGGTGGGGGAACATGGGGGAGCTATTGGAATAGAAGGTTTTCCAAGAGTTAATGTTGAAAAATTATCCATGCATATTTTTTAAAATAAAAAGTTTTAATTAAAAAAAAAGAAAGAATACACCAATCACCTAATGAAAGAGATCCAGTGGCAATGATTCGGTACAACTGCCTAAGTGCCTGAGAGGCATGCAAAGGGTCTAAGGGACAAAGCTGTAATAGAATGGCCCACATCAAGTTATCCTGGGCAATAGCAAGCACCTGTTATGATGATATTCCAAGAGCCAATTGAGGGGGCCACCCCAAGATAAATACAGCCTGTTAGCAACATTGCCGCAAAAAGGAACCAAGTCCCTCCATTTTATCTAACAGAATACCTCATGATCTAGTAGGATACAACCATTCTATGGAGTGCTCACCTTGGTGAAGCACAGTGAAAAAGAGCTTATCAACAAATTCCAACAATATCAAGGCTTGTCAATGATCAATTCTAGAGGTAGGAAAGCACACAGCAAAGGAATAAATTGTCAAGGTGTGGAAAGGTGGCTCTTTCTCTGTTCTATTGGGAAAGCAACAGGTCACTGTAAAATAACCTTTTGCTTCTTCTCTGACTCAGCCTGTAGGTGAAGCTCTTGAACTTTTTGTTCTATCTGCTATCTGTCTCTTCCCCACAGATTGATGAGGATTTTTTTAACTACAAAAGGAATAAAAACTCCTGTTTCATCTTCAAATTTCCATCTCAGAGGGTTAGCATTAAGTTCAGCTACTATTGATGCTTCCATGCCAGACATATGGGTGTTTGCTGTAATCTTTGGCCAATGACTGGGGCAACTGGCACCTTTAATGACTGGATGAAGTGCATCCATATCTACCAACCATTTCAAGGGTATTCCATTTACATAGATAGTGAGCATAGGAGGGTCGGCTGTAACAATTGCAGTACAGAATATTCCTTGATTCTGTTGTTGAGAGTCAAAATCAGGATAAATATTGCATTTCAGGGGTATGTATTAGGAGGCTTTATACTACTACTTCTCCTGGGTAATAAATCACACATTACCTACCTATATTAGTGACTTGAATATTAGCTAACACATTCCCCAGTTTCCCAAATCAGTGTATGGATGGATATTGTTTTGTAAGCACTCTCAGAAGGTGAAATTGTCAAGCCAAATGTGTGTGGAAGCAAGGGATCCATAGACTGGAGAGGAACAGATTTCATCTCTCCAGGGTATATCTCAGTAGCCCCAGAGGTATATATCTCTATTTTCCTTAATTGCAATCCCCTTCCCCCATCAGGTTGCTTCTCTGCTGACTGATCATGCTGGAGTACTGAACTTCTAGAGACTCTCTGGGTATAATGTTGACTGCCATCATGCCCCAAGTAATTTTTTGCCTGGGGCCCCAGAACAGGACTTTGGGCACCAACTGTGTGCTTGCTTTTCTCCTCATACTTCCTTGTCTGGCAGCCCAAGTTAAAATCTTTCCTAATTTTAAAATTTCTGGAATTCCTTAAAACCAATTTTAACCCATTGTATTCACTTAATTTTCCCACTGACTTCCATCTTTTTTTCTTGTTGAGCTGTATTCAATGGGTGTGGAAGCCAAATCTCCTGTTGTTCAACTCTTGATACATTCTTTCCACCTCCCTATCTTGGTCAAAAAAGGGTGTAAATATTATAAAGAAGAATATAAACACCTCAGAGTTCTGGAGAAAGCCTTTAGCCTCTCACCAGATGTTTTTTCTGCTAAAGAATCACCCATCTGGCTCTCTAACTTTTATACTTTGGCTGCATGCACAGCTGTGTCCTCGGGCTTGATCACGAGCAAATTTATACCCTGACCCATTATGCTTCCCTGTCTTCCTGTCTCTCAACAAGGCTGTTGGCCCTTCTTTACGGCTTGATAACCCTATACTATCCCCATATTGAGCTGCCACTTGTGACCACCCAGGTCACTGGTCTCCAGTCTTACCTTATCCCAGGTCTTTGGATGTCTCTGGCCATGGCTTCCTTGAGCAGTGGTTCTTTGTTCAACAGACCACTCTTGAGAGCACAAGTCTTTATTGTACCCAATCACATCCTGCACTCCCCTTACTTCCTGGTCTCTACTACTTATATTGGGTCTATGAGGTCACACACACAACCAATAAGAGGAGACATGTCCCATTAATGAAGAATCCTCATTGCAACCAGAGTTTCCACACTCTTGACAGTTTCTGCTAGTTCCAGAAGTTACATCCTGTTGCCTCAGGCACTAAAGTCTTTTTACTTACTTGTTGCACCATGAGCGGTTCCTCCCCTGACCCTTACAGCATAATTCTTTGAGCATAGTTCCAAATTGCTCTCCAGAATGGTTAGATCCTTTCACAATTCCACCAACAATGTATTAGTGTCCCAGTTTTCCAATATCCCCTCCAACATTCATCATTATCTTTTCTTGTCATCCTAGTCAATCTGAGAGGTGTAATATCTCAGAGGTGTCTTAATTTGCATTTCTCTTATCAATAATGTTTTCAAGCACCTTTTTATGTGACTAGAAATAATTTCAATTTCTTCATCTGAAAATTTCTGATCAACCATTTATCAATTGGAGAGTGGCTTTAATTCTTATAAATTTGAGTCAGTTCTCTAGATATTTTTTTTTTAAATGAGGCCTTTATCAGAATCCTTGAATGAACAAAAAATGTTTTCCCACTTTATTGACACTTCTACTTTAAAAGATCGAACGACATGGAATTTCATATTCTGAAAGGCATAGGAACTTGGATTGCAGCCAAGAATCTTGGAAAAATTAAGCATCATCTTTCAGGGGAAAAGATGGATATGAAACATGTAAATTTCATGTATTTCTTTTTTTTTCTTTTTCCTTTTTTTTTGGCTGAGAAAATTGGAGTAAATGATTTGCCAGGTCACACAGCTTGGAAATGTTAAGTGTCTGGGGCCATATTTGAACACAAGTCCTCCTGACTTCAGGTCTGGAGCTCTATCTACTATATCATCTAGCTGCCCAATTTTATCTATTTCTGATAAAAAGACTAAAAGTGAATATAAAATTTGATCTTCAAATACACAACTCAAGAGAAGCATAAAAAGATAAAAAGGAAAGAAAAAATAATAACTTTCTTTTAAAAATTCAAAGCTTATATCCCTATATAGGAAGATGGCATGTTTAACTGTTGGGATCTGTATCTCTGTTAGTATACTTAGAGGGTGCAGGTATAATTTGATTTTATTGTGATGATGTAGAAATAGAAGAGAAAAGATGATTCTACTGGAAGAAGAGGAAAATGGATTTAAAACCGTGTAAGTTACATCTCATGAAGAGACAAAAACTACCTATTACAATTGAGTGAAAGAGGGAAGGAGGATGAGCATTGCGTGAACTTTACTCTCATCATATTTGGCTCAAAGAGTGAATATCAGACACATTTAGCTTTGTAGAGAAGCTTGGCTAACACTATAGGGAAGTAGGAGGGGAAGGAGGAAAGAAAGAGTGGAGGGTAATAGAAAGGAGAAGGGAAGTAGTAGGGAAAAGGTATAAGAAAGAGAGAGGGTCTGAAAAGGGAAAAGGATATTTGAGGGAGGGGATGACCAGTGACAAAGTACTGGGGAGAAAGGAAAGGGGGGAAAAGAAGAGAAGTATCAAGAGTTATTAGATTATCAAAGATAACAGGGTAAACAAGATGACAAAAAATAGAGTTAGTCATTTTTTTTTTCTGTGAATATGAGTGGGATGAACTCTACCACTAAATTGAAGGGGATAGGAAACTGGATTAAAAGTCAGAATCCTACATTTTTTTGTTCACAAGAAACTCATTTGAAGCAGAGTGATGCATTTAGAGTAAAGATAAAAAGGCTGGAGTGGAATCTATTATGCTTCAGCTGAGGCAAAGAAAGCAGGTAGAGAAATCCTGATCTCAGATCAAGCAAAAGCAAAAATAGATCTAATTGAAAGACTAAGGAAGAAAACTACATCCTACTTAAAGATACCATAGATAATGACATAATGTCAATATTAAACACATATGCACCAAGTGCTATAGCATTCAAATTCCTAGACGAGAAGTTAAAAGAAATGCAGGAAGTAGACAGCAAAACTATACTAGTGAAAGATCTCAAACTTGCTCTCTCAGAATTAGATAAATCAAAACCATAAAATAAATAAGAAGTTAAGTAGGTAATCAGAATTCTAGAAAAAGATATACATGAAAGATAGGAGAAAATTGAATGGAGACATAAAAGTTATTCTATGATTTATATTGCCAAACCATTGGTGCATCAGTTTCCTTGGTTGGCAAACTAACCATAGGATTTTTGGAGAGAATTGTTGTGTCTTTTGATGTTCAGTCATTTCCATCATGTCTTACTCTATGTGACCCCATTTGGGGTTTTCTTGGCAAAGATACTGACATGCTTTATTATTTCCTTCTCCACATAATTTTACAGATGAGGATCCCAGGCAAACAGGGCTAAATGACTTGCCCAAAATCACAGAGCTAGTAAGTGTCTGAGGCCATATTTGTCATCAGATCTTCATAACTCCAGATGCAGTGCTCTACCCACTGTAGCCCCTAACTGCCCTCCGAGTTTCCCTCTTAGCTTCTTGTTAATAGATTCTTTTTCAATAACAATATCATCTCCTTTCCCCACTTTTCATTTCAAATATATTTTGATATTTGAGAGTTCTAAGCCTTGCTTATGCATTATCAAAGTTTTAATATAATACCTCTTCAAGAAGTGCTAAAGCATATAATTCAATATTACTAAGAAAGACAATTGATATTTTAGCATAATTGTTATTGCTTCCCCTTTCAAATTAAACTTAGTTAGATTATATCTTTTACTTTTTTTTCTTTCATCTAACTCTTTAGACTTGTCAATTTGGTGTTTGTAGTGTCACAGACCTAAAAGAGCCAAACACTTCCTATGACCAAATAGATTCATAAATGCCTTTTGATTACTTGATTTCTGAGTCAATATCTCTTTACTATAGCATCAAAGATAGGTAGAGGAGTAAATAGAGTACTGGACTTGGAGACCACAACACTCATATTCCTGAGTTCAAATCTGGCCTCATATACTTACCAGCTATGTGATTCTGGGCAAGTCACTTAATCCTGTTTGCCTCAGTTCCCTCAATTGTAAAATAAACTGGAAAAGGAAATGGCATACCACTCCAGTATTTTTGCCAAGAAAACTTCAGAATTGTACATGACTGAAAATAACTGAACAATAATAATACGATAAACATGAATAAATTCCATTAATATTAAAAATAAATGCATGTTTAAATGTTCATATTTTATATATATGTATGTATGTCTTATTCAACATATTATTTGTATTAATATATGTACACATAAAAAGCTTCAATATTATATCTAACTTTTTCATCAAAATTACTTTCACTTTAATATTTCTCCTTTTTGCTTTTCATCAGCAAAAAGAGACATAATTGATTAATAGAGCCAGGTTACATTGTCATTTTGAGATATTTGATATTGAAAGAATGAACTTCAATAAATGACTTCAGTGTGGTGTTGCCTAAGATTGGTTTCTCATTTTTAATTATTTATGACCAATAATTAGAATTACTTAATTTCAGAATGAACTAGAACTTTATGGTTCTTCCACTTTATAGTGCTATACTGCTATAGTTAAGATTACAGCAGATAAAAATCCCAGTGTCTGCTTACACTTACTATAGTTCATAAAAGTGATTATGTATTCTAGGAACCATTTGGATTTCATTATGCATGAAACCAAAGCTACAAAAAATTAAGAAAAAACTGCACAATGAACAAGTGCTCTTTTTAAAATTCTTTTGAACTGTACACCTCAGACAGAAGCCCATTTGCCTGGTCCCGTCAGAAATGTTTGATATAGAAATGTGAGAACCTATTCATAAAATAAATTAGAACTTTAACATCTTATATATGATTTCTTATTTCCTCAGAGCCTCTCTTACTTATGTTGTGTTTGGCAGTCTGTTCACCAAGAAGATGTATGTTGTTATTAGATTTTACAAAGAGCGAGCTTCAGAACTGAAAACTTTTTGTTCTCATCTTAATCACTGCACTGTTGAACATGATTTCCAAGTGAACATGAAGCATCTGATTTTAAAAAAGTTCTTTCCCATTTGAATTTCAGGAATTTTCACCTCTCCATGATCCCATCCTACTTCTCACCCCCCCCCCCCCCCCCACCAATAAATGTTCAATTTATGTCCTGGTGAAATGGAATTTTTTTTTCAAAATCAACCAACGAAAGGGCACTTTATTAAATACTTACTATGTACCAGGCCCTGTGCTAAACACAGGGGATACTAAGTTAAAAGTGAAAGAGTTCCATTGCTTTTGAGGAATTTACATTTTATTGAGGGAGACACTGACATGATAATCTAAAATATGAAGTTTGCTTATCCCTTATATCATATCAAAAATGAAATCATGATTGTCTTATTCCTATTTTATTGTTCTGTCATTTAGTTTGTTGTTGTTGTTGTTGTTGTTGTTGTTGTTTTGATTCTGTGACCCCATTGGGATTTTCTTGGCCAAAAGCTCTATAGTGGTTTTTCATTACCTTTTCCAGATTATTTTTAAGGATGAAGGAAGTGAAGTAATCAGGATTAATTGACTTCCCCAGAGTCACATAGCTAGTAAGTATCAGAGACCAGATTTGAATTCAGAAAGATGAGTCTCCTTGACTTCAGGCCTGGCACTTTATCCACTGTACCACCTAACTGTCCCATCATAATGTTATGCCATTAGCTTAAAAGCCTGTCATAATATTAAATTCAGTAATGTCAATGTGGTAAAATCTATAGGTTGAACATTGGTTACATAGAAAAATATTCTTTTAACCTTACTTCATAAATTAATTGATTCTTAGTTTGAAGGGAACTAATATGTCATCTAATTCACTATATTCCTGGATAAGAATAATATGCAATATTTATTATTTCTTCATGTCTTACAAAGTAATGTAAAGTATAAAAAGAGTAGAAAGATTTATGTCCTCTGTATCTCTAAACTTGAAGTCTTTAAAATAATTATATACTTTCCAGCTGTCTCCTAAATTGTCTTGAATTATAAGTATTCCTTAAAAAAGATTCTTCTCATTTAAGTTTGAAGCTTATTCTTCTTGACTTAGCAAAGGAAAACCAAAGAGAAGTTTAATCACTCTTTCTTTTGTCATCTTCTGAGCCAATTTGATACAAACTGTTTCCTACAGCATGAACAATATAGGAATGTTGAGGTAAGAGGACTTAGGTTCAAATCCTCACTCTTCCATTTATTACCTATGACCTTATGCAGTTAACCAACTTCTCTGAACTTCAGCTTTCTTGTTTATAAAAGAAAGGGGATTGATTAGGTTATCTTTTAAGTTTCTTCCACATCTAAGTATGTGTGTGTGTGTGTATGTTTATATAGAGACACATTATATACATATAATTCCCCTATAGCTATTGATATATATATATTTCTATATAGATATAAAAGTGTGTGTGTATGGGTGTTGATGTGTATGTGCATGGGTGGATGTGGGTGTGAGTGTGGGTATTTGTTTCTTTTAAATACCATTTCCCCTGAGTATTGGCATTAAGACTACTTCTCCTTGTTTTTTATTCACAATCTTAAAATCAACTTTAAATTTTTTGATATTCTCAATATATTTTAAAAACCTTCATTTATTTTCAACTTTCACTCTACTGGTTCTTTTCTTGTAAATTTGTGTTTCATTTCCTTTCATAGTTGCTTAAGATTATGTGTTCAGAAAGATTAATAATGAATATTAATTAATATATTGTATATTATATATGCATATTACTTAATATGCATATTCCATATGTAGATAGGGACCATTAAAAAAACAAACTATTTTGCAATCATTTAATGGGATGTAGAGACCTGTCATTAAAAGAAGATCATCATATTTGGGAAGAGTATTTGCTTGAGCCTGATTTGCCTCAAATAATAGCAAAGCCTTGCATTTGGCATGTTGGTATATGTATTTTGATGGACACTAATTAGTGGTGATACTTCTGGAAATCAAAGAACAAGACATGGGGAAAGGAATGATATTAGATAATGCCAGACTTCATGAAAAAGATATGGCAAAAGAAATATCTATACTCCATACATATAAGAAATAAAATTCAATTGTTATATTAAAAATTACAAATTAATGCTATAGCCATTAATTGAGGGTAATATAGAGCCAAAATGTACCACAGCATCTCAGCACACTCTCAGAGTCTCAGAGTGTAGTCACAGTGCAGCCATTACTGTCCTGATAGTGCCTCACTGCTGCCCCCCACAGTCTGTAGAGGAAGCTTGGTAACACCACCCAGCCTCCCCACCCCCCAAAAGAAAAAGCAGATCCCATTTGGATTTTTTTTTCCTTTGCTAGTTTGTCTTTGATTCTTCTTTGACAAAATGAGCAAACAAATTAAATAGGCCTTAACCACTGATATTTTCTATACGGATAGAGAGCAGACTCTAAAACCTGAGGAGACTAAAAACAGACTGTCTTGAGATGAATCCCCAAAGGAGGATATCATCTGGTACTGAACACACAAAACTCTCATAGAAGAAATTAAAAGGCTCTCACAAGAGAGCTAGAAGAAAAATGGGAAAAGGAAAGAGAGGCTTGGCAAGAGAGTCTGGAGAAGTCATCCCACTCATTTAAAGACAGAGTGGATAAAGAAATCACATTGTTGAAAAATAGAATTAGTGAACTGGAAACAAAAAATAGCTCTCTAAAAAATAAAATTGGTGAAATGGAAAAAAATTCTATAGAACAAAACAACTAACTTAAAAACTCAATTGGACAATTAGAAAAAGATATAAAACTGTGAATGAAGAAAATACTTCATTGAAAATCAGAATTGAACAAATGAAATTGAATGACTTGAGGAGACACCAAGAATCAGTCAAGCAAAACCAAAAAAAAAAAAAAAATGAAACAATGGAAAAAATGTCCAATACATTCTTGGGAAAACAACAGACCTGGAAAATAGATCTAGGAGAGACAATTTGAGAATTATTGGACTCCCGGAAAAATATGATGAAAAAAAGAGCCTGGACACTATTTTCCAGGAAATTATCAAAGAGAACTGCGCAGAAGTCATAGAAACAGAGGGTAAAATAGACATCGAAAGAATTCATCAATCACCTATTGAAAGGGATCCTAAAATCAAAACACTAAGAAATATAGTGGCCAAATGCCAGATCTATCAGATGAAGTAAAAAAATACTACAAGCTGCTAGAAAAAAGCAATTCAAATATAGAGAAGCCACAATAAGGATTACCCAAGATCTAGCAGTGTCTACATTAAAGGACTGAAGGGTCTGAAATATGATATTCTGAAAGGCTAAGAAACTCAGTATGCAACCAAAAATAATTTAGCCAGGCAGAATGAGCATCTTTTTCCAGGAAGAAGATTGACATTCAATGAAACAAGTGAATTTCACCTATTTTTGATGAAAAAAAAAACAAACAGAATTTTACAAAAAGTTTGATCTACAAATATAGAACTCAAGAGAAACCTAAAAAGGTAAAAACAAATCTTGGGAACTATATTTAAGCTATAAATATATATAAAGAATACATGTATACTTTGTTCTAAAAACTAGAGGTGGAAAGGATATTGTACCATAAAAAGGGTAAAGTAGGGGTACTATATCTTACAAAGAGGCAAAGGAAATCTAGTATATCTGAGAGAAAGAATGAAGGGAGATGAATATAGTGTGTATCTTACTGCCGTCAGAATTGGCTTAAAGAGAAAAATTTTAGAAATATTCGATTTATGGTGAAACTTCTCCCACCTAATTGGAAAGTGGGAAGGGAAATGTGAAAAGGTAAGGAATAAGCTAAGCAGAAGGGAATACAGAAATTGTGAGGAAAAGGAGCAAGATAGGGGGAGGAACTCTAAGATGAGGGAGGGATACTAAAAAGGGAGGGCTGTGAGAAGCAAGTAGTGCTCACAAGTTTAATACTGGGTAGGAGGGTAAGGGGGAAGAAAGCGAGAAAGCATAAACAGGGGTTAACAAGAAGGCAAGTAATACAGAATTGGTAATTTTAACCATAAACGTGAATGGGATAAACTCCCCCATAAAGAGGAAGCAGTTAGCAGAATGGATTAAAAGCCAGAATCCTACAATACCTTGTTTACAGAAAACACACCTGAAGCAGTAAGAAACAAATTGAGTAAAGAGAAAAGGTTGGAACAGAATCTACTATGCTTCAGGTGAAGTACAAAAAGCAGGGGTAGCCATTCTGATCTCAGATAAAGCAAAAGCCAAAATTGATCTACTTAAAAAAGATAAGGAAGGGCACTATATCTTGCTAAAGCATAGTAGCATAGATAGCATAGATAGGTAGCATAGATAATGAAGTAAGATCAATATTAAACATATATGCACCAAGGGGTGTAGCATCTAAATTCTTAAAAAAAGAAATTAAGAGAGCTACAAGAAGAAATAGCAAAACTATAATTGTGGGAGATCTTAACTTTTCACTCTCAGAATTAGACAAACCAAACCACAAAATAAATAAGAAAGAAGTCAAAGGGGTAAATAGAATACTAGAAAAATTAGATATGATAGATCTCTGGAGAAAACTAAATGGAGACAGAAAGGAGTACACTTTCTTCTCAGGAATTTGTGGAACCTATGCAAAAAATGACCATATATTAGGGCGTAAAAACCTCAAACTCAAATGCAGTAAGGAAGAAATAGTAAATGCATCCTTTTCAGACCACAATGCAATGAAAATTACATTCAATAAAAAGCCAGGGGAAAATAGACCAAAAAATAATTGGAAACTAAATAATATCGTACTAAAGAATGATTGGGTGAAACAGCAAATCATAGGCATAATTAATAATTTCAGCCAAGAAAATTACAATAATGAGATGTCATACCAAAATGTGTGGGATGCAGCCAAAGTGGTAATAAGGGGAAATTTCATATTTCTAGAGGCCTACTTGCATAAAATAGAGAAAGAGAAGGTCAATGAATTGGGCTTGCAACTAAAAATGCTAGAAAAAGGAACAAATTAAAAATCCCCATAAACTTGAAATTCTAAAAATAAAAGGGGAGATCAATAAAATTGAAAGTAAAAAAAAAGAAAACTATTGAATTAATTAATAAAAACTAAGAGTTGTTTCTATGAAAAAACCAACAAAATACACAAACCCTTAGTAAATCTGATTAAAAAGACGAAAGAGGAAAATTAAATTGTTAGTCTTAAAAATGAAAAGAGAGAACTCACCACTAATGAAGAGGAAATTAGAGCAATAATGAGGAGTTACTTTGCCCAACTTTATGCCAATAAATTTGACAACTTAAATGAAATGGAAGAATACCTTCAAAAATATAGCTTGCCCAGATTAACAAGGGGAAGAAGTAAATAGACAAAACAGTCCCATTTAAAAAAAGAAACTGAACAAGCTATTAGCCAACTCCCTAAGAAAATATCCCTAGGACCAGATGAATTTACATGTGAATTCTACCGAACATTTAAAGAACAATTAATTCCAATGCTATATAAATTATTTGAAAAAATAGGGATTGAAGGAGTCCTATCAAATTCCTTTTATGACACAGACATGGTGCTGATACCTAAACCAGAGATACCTAAACCTAAACAGAGAAAGAAAATTATAGACCAATCTTCCTAATGAATATTCATACTAAAATCTTAAATAAAATATTCACAAAAAGATTACAGAAAATCATCTCCAGGAAAATATACTATGACCAAGTAGGATTTATACCAGGGATGCAGGGCTGGATCAATATTAGATAAAACTATTAACATAATTGACTATATCAATAACCAAAATAACAAAAACCGTATGATCATCTCAATAGATGCAGAAAAAGCATTTGTAAAATGTAACATCCATTCCTAATAAAAACACTTGATAGGATAGGAATAAATGGACTTTCCCTTAAAATAATCAGGAGCATATATTTAAAACCATCAGTAAGCATGATATGCAATGGAGAAAAACTAGAACCTTTCCCAGTAAGACCTGGAGTGAAGCAAGGTTGCCCACTATCACCATTATTATTCAAAATTGTATTAGAAACACTAGCCTCTGCAATAAGAGGAAAGAAAGAAATTGACGAAATTAGAGTAGGTAATGAGGAAACCAAACTATTACTCTTTGTAGATGATATGATGGTATACTTAGAGAATCCCAGAGATTCCACTAAAAAGCTATTAGAAATAATTCATAACTTTAGCAAAGTTGCAGGATACAAAATAAATTCCCATAAATCCTCAGCATTTTTATATATCACCAACAAATTCCAACGACAAGAGATACAAAGAGAAATTCCATTCAAAATAACTGTCGATAGCATAAAATATTTGTGAATCTATCTACCAAAGGAAAGTCAAAAATTATGTGAGCAAAATTACAAAACTTTCCACACAAATAAAGTCAGATTTTAAATAATTGGAAAAATATTAAGTGCACTTGGATAGGCTGAGCAAATATAACAAAGATGACAACATTCCCTAAACTAATCTATTTATTTAGTGCTATACCAATCAGACTCCCAAGAATATATTTTAATGATCTAGAAAAAATAACAACAGAATTCATATGGAAGAAAAAAAAAGTCGAGAATCTCAAGGGAATTAATGAAAAAAAAATCAAATGAAGGTGGCCTACCTGTACCTGATCTAAAACTATATTATAAAGTAGCAGTCACCAAAACCATTTAGTATTGGCTAAGAAATAGATTAGTTGATCAGTGGAATAGATTAAGTTCACAAGACAAAATAGTCAACCATAACAATCTAATGTTTGACAAACCCAAAGATCCTAACTTTTGGGATAAAAATTCATTATTTGACAGAACCTGCTGGGATAACTGGCAATTAGTATGGCAGAAATTAGGCATGGACCCACACTTAACACTATATACCAAGATAAGATCAAAATGAATCCATGAATTAGGCATAGAGAACAAGATTATAAATAAATTAGAGGAACATAGAATAATTTATCTCTCAGACTTGTAGAGGAGGAAGAAATTTGTGACCAAAGATGAACTAGAGTTCACAAAATAGAAAATTTTGGTTACATCAAATTAAAAAGCCTTTGTAGAAAACTAATGCAAACAAGATTAAAAGGGAAGCAAGAAGCTGGGAAAAACATTTTCACAGCTAAAGGTTCTGATAAAGGCCTCATTTCCAAAATATATAGAGAATTGACTCTAATTTATAATTATTGGCTAAGATGACAGGAAAAAATAATGATGAATGTTGGCGGGGATGAGGGAAAACTGGGACACTGATGCATTGTTGGAGGAATTGTGAACAAATCCAACCATTCTAGAGAGCAATCTAGAATTATGTCCAAAAAGTTATCAAACTGTGCATACTCTTTGATCCAGCAGAGCTACTACTGGGTTTATACCCCAAAGAGATACTAAAGAAGAGAAAGGAACCTGTATGTGCCAAAATGTTTGTGGCAGTCCTGTTTGTAGTGTCTAGAAACTGGAAAATGAACGGATGCCCATCAATTGGAGAATGTTTGGGTAAATTGTGGTATGTGAATGTTATGGAATATTAGTGTTCTGTAAGAAATGACTAGCAGGATGAATACAGAGAGGCTTGCAGAAACTTACCTGAAGTGATGCTAAGTGAAATGAGCAGAACCAGGAGATCATTATATACTTCTACAACAATTTTATGAGGATGTATTCTGATGGAAGTGGATTTTTTTGACAAAGAGAAGATCTAACTCAGTTTCAATTGCTCAGTGATGGACAGAAGCAGTTACACCCAAAGAGAGAGCACTAGGAAATGAATGTAAACTGTTTGCATTTTTGTTTTTCTTCCCGGGTTATTTTTACCTTCTGAATCCAATTCTTCCTGGGCAACAAGAGGACTGTTTGGTTCTGCACACATATATTGTATCTAGGATAAACTGTGACATATTTAACATGTTTAGGACTGCTTGCCATCTGGGGGAGTGGGTGGAGGGAGTGAGGAGAAAAATCGGAATAGAAGTGAGTGCGAGGGATAATGTTGTAAAAAATTACCCAGGTATGGGTTTGATCAATAAAAAGTTATAATTATTAAAAAAAAAAGTAAAATTACTTGTTAATGATTCTGCATATATTTTCAAATCAGCAGGCCATAACCAATGATAACTTTGCAGTGAAAGAAGCAATTAATATCCTGAAGAAAGGGTAACAATAAAAAAGAAATACATACCCATATATGTATCTCTCTCTCTCTCTCTCTCTCTCTCTCTCTCTCTCTATATATATATATATATACATATATATATGTGTGTGTGTGTGGGTATGGGTGTGTGGGTGTATGTACATATGCAGATATATACACTAAGGCATATACTGAATCTGAAAAATGGCAAATAAAAGTTTTTAAAGTAATCTCTTTTTGTATCAAGAAGTTGATCTGATTGTAAAAAAAAAAAGTACTTATAAATAGGGAGAGTTAATGAAAAAAATCAACCAATTTAATCATCAGGGGCTTATTCTTTTTATTAAATGGAAATACATGAGAGCTAAAACTTCACTGTTTTAGAATATAAACTCAGGTTTTAAAATTATAAAAGGAGGAAAAATAAAAACTATAACTTCATAAAATAGTGAAGCACAATGGAGGGGGGAAAGTTCCCAGAGACTTAGTGTGAAATCTAGCCAAGTCAAATAATCCTGACAATGCTTGTTAGTTATAATGGTAGGGGATTAAGTGCATGTTCATGAAATGAAATATATCTGAAGATATTTCTATTTTTCCCTTTTCTTGTCAGTAGCAATATGCAAAATATGTTTGCACTACAGCATATCACATCTATAATGTGAAGTATTTTTTAAAATGGCAATCAATCTGACGAATTCAGTAAAACTTGTACAGTATTTCTGGAAGTATTTGTGTTAGAAATAGAACAATTCTAAATATTCAAGAACCATTTTTATTAAATGTTCTATGATGAGAAATTCTGAAAGAGAAATCACTAGAAGAGGAATTACACATAAACAAATTAATATCTTTGACACAGGTACCTCAAAGGGTGGAAAATTCCAAAAGGATGGGAAAGATCAGTGAAAGCTTAGTTACAAAATTAAAAAGTTTTTGAGAAGATATCAACAATTATCCACAATGCCAGTATCCTCTCTTATGAAGATGATCTCTTCATATATCAATAGTAAGAGCAAATTAGAATGTAAGATTTCACAGATGATTTGTCTCAACACATCATATCTTAATAGGCCCCAAATTGAGAACCGTAAAGACTATATTTCTACGTTTTTTGTAGAAAATGTTTCCCTTATTTGCTAATTGAAAACTAGTTTTTGACACAAAAACATAGCCTAAAATTTTCTCTCTAAAAAAGTGCTTCTAATGAATGCTCTTTAAATAGTAAATGATTATATGAGAGACATGGTTGGAGAAATAATTTTGATCTGTTGATTTTCAACATGAAAAGAGACCCATACTAACAAATAAAGTGACCCACACTTAACAAAGACATTTGTGTAAAGTTATGCGTTATAAAACTTTGTCAGAAACGTATCACCATTAGCCATTCCAACATCATAAGCAATGTGGATGAAGGATGCTTGTTGCCAAGATTAACAAATGGAGGTGAGTGTGTAATATGATGAGTTAATCTAACAATATACACATATCTTGGATGGATGCTAGAAATATACAATATCCTAGTTCCATAATTGAACAGAAGGAAAATTCAGGCAGGATCACATTTGGGGGAATAAAGGTGCTTTCATTTATTGGCATAATACCCTTATCTTCTTAAATATACATACATGCATACATACACCCACACACACACACATACACAGAGAGAGAGAGAAGAAAATTCTATAAGAATGAGAAGTGATTTTATAAAAAGCTTAGTAGAAGGCCTAACGGTGATATCATTTCAAGAATATTAAAAAATAAACCATTTTAGTCTCAATATACTACCTGTGGGAATGGAAATGTGCAATATTACTATATTGCACGACCAACTTCACAGGATTGTTGTGGGGAAAAGAGTTTTCAAATATTTAAACAACATATAAATATGAGCTATTATTGCAATTAAATACAGAGAAGAACTTTGCTGGAAATGACAATTCATTGGACACCACAGAATGTATATAACAGGAATATGAAAATAGCATTTGGGGGGAAAGGGGAGGCAATGCATACTTGCACTTCATTGGAATAAGGAACTCTCAGTAACAAAATCTACCACACAAATGCAGAATGCCAATTGCTACAACTTTTTTTTTTTTTTTTTTTTTTTTAGAGAGAGAGATTTGATTTTAGCATCATCTCTGATATATTACAAGTTTTGTAATGAGAATTATCTGGATGCAATTAAAAAACTTCTTCATGAAGGAATAAATTTGCCTTCAAAAATCGCATAATGTAGTAAATAGTATCTTCATAGTCCTAAATTGCCTAGAAGGCAAAGTACAGAAAATTCTTTTATTTTTGTTGATTATAAAATTACATTTTATCCATTAAACAAAATACATTCTAAAAGTCTCTTCTTCACAATAATTTTTCTTAGTGCATCTATTAGGTTAAGAATTCCTTTACTGATATAATAGATAGAAAAATCAATTTTTAATTTAGAATCCAAGCTTTAAATATTAACATTCCTCTAGTAGTATCATAAGAACACAAACTATGGAACGTTATAACTTTCTAAATATCACAGTTAGACAATGACATAGTTTATTTAGGGAGATAATAAGCTGCAGCATTTTAGCAATGACAAGTTGCATAGATAAAATTACTTAAATAATGTTAGAATCCTTACAAGCTGTTAAGTCATTAGAATTGATAGAGACAATAATTATCTAATTTAGCATGGTTCACTATGATTGATCTAAGACTACAAGATGTTATGGGCCAGAACTTGAAACAAGATACTAAATGGAACTGATAGAAACAATGCTTGTGTTCACACCTTTAGAGAGCTCATATAAGCAAGAAGCTCTTAGGGCCAAAGGGCACTCTGGGACAGATACAGATGCACTCTGGGACAGACACAGAGCACTCTGGGAGAGCCAGAAGCCCTCTCTTCAAGGCAAGAAGATTCCATCTTCCACCTTTGTGCTGACTGGAGGCTGAAGAAAACAGAGGCAGAAGCAAAGGACAAAGCTGCAAGAGCTCTTAGAACCAAGGAGAGCGAGTGACCTCTAAGAAAGCTAACCGGGCTTGGAAAGAGATAAGAAATAAACGTTTGGATTTTATCAGCTGGCTGCATTTGAGGTGATTATTACTTTTTTTTTATTTAAAAGCCTTTTATTTACAGGATATATGCATGGGTAACTTTACAGCATTAACAATTGCCAAACCTCTTGTTCCAATTTTTCACCTCTTACCCCCCCCACCCCCTCCCCTAGATGGCAGGATGACCAGTAGATGTTAAATATATTAAAATATAAATTAGATATACAATAAGTATACATGACCAAAACGTTATTTTGCTGTACAAAAAGAATCAGACTTTGAAATATTGTACAATTAGCTTGTGAAGGAAATCAAAAATGCAGGTGTGCATAAATATAGGGATTGGGAATTCAATGTAATGGTTTTTAGTCATCTCCCAGAGTTCTTTTTCTGGGCATAGCTGGTTCAGTTCATTACTGCTCCATTGGAAATGATTTGGTTGATCTCGTTGCTGAGGATGGTCTGGTCCATCAGAACTGGTCATCATATAGTATTGTTGTTGAAGTATATAATGATCTCCTGGTCCTGCTCATTTCACTCAGCATCAGTTCGTGTAAGTCTCTCCAGGCCTCTTTTGAAATCATCCTGTTGATCATTTCTTACAGAACAGTAATATTCCATAATATTCATATACCACAATTTATTCAGCCATTCTCCAACTGATGGACATCCATTCATTTTCCAGTTTTTAGCCACTACAAAAAGGGCTGCCACAAACATTCGTGCACATACAGGTCCCTTTCCCTGATTATTACTTTTAATTGAAACTAAGGCTTCCTCTAGAAAACCTCCCCCAAGAAACCTGCTCTCAGAGAATGATTATATTATAAGAAAGAAGAGAACACCACAAAATAATATCAATGAAGACATAGAGACTGGAAAAATACAGAGAAACTGATTGAGCAGAGCTGCATTTCTGTAATCCCTATGACTAGGGAGTCTAAGGCTGATGGATTTCTAGAATTCAGGACTTTTAAGCTACAGCAGACTTCAAGCTTTCAAGGTTTTGTTATCTTGGTATGTATAGAATCAGAGGGAAGATAATTTGTTATTAAGTGAAAAACTATGAACTTACTTTTGTCAAATTACTATATTTGAAAGCACAACCCAGATAGTTTATAGATGAAGAAATTTAGACTCAGAAAAGTTAAAAGGGGAGGCAGAGCCTTTGGAGGAAGAGGATTGAATATTCAATGAAATAAAAGACTTTCCAGAATTATTTATGAAAAGACCAGAGCTGAATAGAAATTAGATTTTCAAATACAAGACTCAGAAGACAAATAAAAAGATAAAAAGAAAAGAGAAATCATAAGGCACTTTATAAAGTTAAAATGTTTCCATTGCTACACTGGAAAAAGATAATTGTAACAAATAAGAACTTTCTCATTAGGGCAGTTAGGAGTCTATATAGACAGAGGGCACATTGTGAGTTGAATATGGAAGGATGACATAAAAATAAATTTAATAGGTGAAAGATGAATCTACTAGAATAAAAGAAGAGGGAAACATGGAAATGGATAAATTATCTCACATAAAAGAGGAAAGAAAAACCTTTTATAGTGAAGGGGAATAAGGGGAGAGGGGTAAAATGGTGTCAATGAACCTTAATCTCAGAATTGGCTCAAAGAGGGGATAACATACATACTCAGTTAGGTATACAATGGTATTTTATCCTATAGGCAAGTAAGAGGGAAAGAAGATAGGGGAAGGGGAAGGTGTGATAAAAGGCAAGGCCTGTTGGGAGGAATAGTTAGAAACAAAACACTTAAGGAGTGATAGAGTGGAAGGAAAGAGAGAATAAAATAAATGTGGTGGGGAAAATAGGATGGAGGGAAATGCAATCAGCAAAAGTAATTGTGAAAGATATTTAAAATAAGTTTCTTTGCTAAACAGCACATTTTTCAAATGTATAGAAAATTGAGTCAAAATTATAAAAATAACAGCCATTCCCCAATTAATAAAAGGTCAAAATATATGAACAGTTTTCAAATAAAGTAATCAAAGCTATCTACAGCTATATAATAAACTATTCTAACACATTATTGATTGGAGAATGCATATTAAAATATGAGCTACGTATAGATTAGCTAAGAGGAAAAAAAAGAAAAAAGATAATAGCATGTGATTATGTTTGAATACTATTGTGTTATAAGAAATAATGAGCAGGATGCTCTCAAAAAATCCTGGAAAGACTTGCATAAGCTGATCCAAAGTGAAATGTACTGGTTAAAAGTAAAAGCAATATTGTAAGATGATCTGCTATGAATAACTTAGCTCTTGACAGCAATATAATGATGCAAGACAACTCTGATGGATTTAGGATAAAACATACTGTCTATTTCCAGAGAAAGAAATGGTGGTATCTGAATAAAGACTGCTCATACTTTTAAAAATATTTTGTGAGGCTTTTTTTGATCTGTGTTTTTCTTTTTTAATTATAGCTTTTTATTTACAAGTTATATGCATGGGTAATTTTACAACATTGACAATTGCCAAACCTTTTGTTCTAATCCCCCCCTTCCTTCCATCCCCTCTCTCCAATGGCAGGTTGAACAATACATGCTAAATATGTTAAAGTATAAATTAAATACAATATAAAAATACATGTCCAAACAGTTATTTTGCTGTACAAAAAGAATCGGACTTTGAAATAGTGTACTATTAGCCTTGAAGGAAATCAAAAATGCAGGTGGACAAAAATACAGGGATTGGGAATTCTATGTAATGGTTCATAGTCATTTCCCAGAGTTCTTTTGCTGGGTGTAGCTGGTTCAATTCATTACTGCTCTATTGGAACTAATTTGGTTCATCTCATTGTTGAAGAGGGCCATGTCCATCAGAATTGATCATCATACAGTATTGTTGTTGAAGTATATAATGATCTCCTAGTCCTGCTCATTTCACTCAACATCAGTTCATGTAAATCTCTACGGGCCTTTTTGAAATCATCCTGTTGATCATTTCTTACCAAACTATAATATTCCATAATATTCATATACTAAAATTTATTCAGCCATTCTCCAAGTGATGGGCATCTACTCAGTTTCCACTTTCTGGCCACTACAAAGAAGGCTGCCACAAACATTCTGGCACATACAGGTCTTTTTCCCTTCTTTGAAATCTCTTTGGGTTATAAATCCAGTAGTAACACTGCTGGATCAAAGGGTATGCACAGTTTGATAACTTTTTGAGCATAGCTCCAAATTGTTCTCCAGAATGGCTGGATGTATTCAAAATTCCACCAACAATGTATTAGTGTCCCTGTTTTCCTACATCCCCTCCACCATTCTGCATTATCTTTCCCTGTCATTCTAGCCAGTCTGACAGGAGTGTAGTGGTATCTCAGAGTTGTCTTAATTTGCATTTCTCTGATTAATAATGACTTGGAGCATCTTTTCATATGGCTAGAAATAGTTTCAATTTCTTCATCTGAGAATTGTATGTTCATATTCTTTGAACCATTTATCAATTGAAGAATGGCTTGATTTCTTATAAATTCCTTTATCAGACATTTTGACTGTAAAACTGTTTTCCCAGTTTATTGCTTTCTTTCTAATCTTGTCTGCACTAGTTTTGTTTGTACAAAAACTTTTCAATTTGATATAATCAAAATTTTCTATTTTGTGATCAATAATAATCTCTAGTTCTTTTTTGGTCATAAATTCCTTCCCCTTCCACAGGTCTGAGAGGTAAGCTATCCTATGTTTCTCTAATTTATTTATAATCTCATTCTTTATGCCTAGGTCATGAACCCACTTTGATCTTATCTTGGTGTACAGTGTTAAGTGTGGGTCAATGCCTAGTTTCTGCCATACTAGTTTCCAATTTTCCCAGCAATTTTTATCAAACAGTGAGTTCTTATCACAAAAGCTGGGATCTTTGGGTTTGTCAAACACTAGATTATTAAAGTTATTGACTGTTTTCACCTTTGAACCTAACCTATTCCACTGGTCAACTAGTCTATTTCTTAGCCAATATCAAAAGGTTCTGGTAACTACTGCTTTATAATATAATTTTAGATCTGGTACAACTAGGCCACCTTCATTTGATTTTTTTTCCCATTAATTCCCTTGAAATTCTTGACCTTTTGTTTTTCCATATGAACTTTGTTGTTATTTTTTCTAGGTCATTAAAATAGTTTTTTGGGAGTCTGATTGGTATAGCACTAAATAAATAGATTAGTTTAGGTAGTATTGTCATCTTTATTATATTTGCTTGTCCTATCCAAGAGCATTTAATATTTTTCCAATTGGTTAGATCAGACTTAATTTGTGTGCAAAGTGTTTTGTAGTTTTGCTCATAAAGTTTCTGATTTTCCCTTGGCATATTGATTCCTAAATATTTTATATTATCAATAGTTACTTTAAATGGAATTTTTCTTTGTAACTCTAGCTGTTGAATTTTGTTAGTGATATATAAGAATGCTGATGACTTATGTGCATTTATTTTGTATCCTGCAACTTTGCTAAAGGTATGGATTATTTCTAATGACTTTTTATTAGAATTTCTGGGGTTCTCTAAGTATACCATCATATATCTCATCAGCAAAGAGTGATAAATTGGTTTCCTCATTACCTACTCTAATTCCTTTCATCTCTTTCTCAACTCTTATTGCTAAAGCTAGCATTTCTAATACAATATTGAATAGTAATGGTGATAGTGGGCAACCTTGTTTCACTCCTGTAGATCTATGTTTTTCACAATATGAGTATTATGGAAATATTTTGCATGATTTCACATGTATAAACTTAAATGCTTGATTCCTCAATGGTGAATATAATCTATCATGTTTCTGTTCACCCTTACTATTATGGAAAAACTAATTAAAAATAAGAAATCTTGTTATTCATCTTCCCACCAACTCTTCTCAGATTGTTTTGAATATGGCAGTCTCATAATACACTCTTGTTGAAAGAGTTTAGCAATTTTATTTTAGTATACTTTACTCACATGATATATAATTATCTCATTTGAAATCATCTTTTAACAATCATATTTTGAATCATTTATATTACAATATCATCAATAACCAAGATTAGAATAATATAATTAGATTAATTTTCTCTTAGAATATGGCTTATACATTGACCCATACCTAACACTATATACCAAGATAAGGTCGAAATGGGTTTATGATCTAGCCTTAAAGAGTGATATTATATATAAATTAGAAGAGCATAGGATAGTTTTCTTCTCAGAACTGGAAAAGACAGTTATTTGTGACCAAAGAAGAACTGGAGCTCATTATTTAATACAAAATAGATAATTTTCATTATATTAAGTTAAAAAGGTTTTGTACAAACAAAACTAACACAGACAAGATTAGAAGGGTAGCAATAAATTTAGAAAACATTTTTATATTCAAGGGTTCTGATAAAGACCTCATTTCTAAAATATAGAGAGAATTGACTCAAATTTATAAGAAATCAAGCCATCCTCCAATTAATAAAGGGTCAAAGGATATGAAAAGAAATTTTCCAAATGAAGAAATTAAAACCATTTTTATTCATATGAAAATGTGCTCTCAATCACTATTGATCAGAGAAATGTAAGTTAAGAAACTCTGAGGAACCACTATCAACCTCCCAAATCCATTAAAATGATATGTCTTATCATATATCATAGGGGATATAGGAAAACTGGGACACTAATAAATTGTTGGTGGAGTTGTGAAGTGATCTAACTATTCTGGAGAGCAATCTGGACAATATCCAAAGAGCTATCAAACTGTGCATACCCAGCAGTGTTTCTACTGGGCTTATATTCCAAAGAGATCTTAAAGACTTTAAAAGATCTTAATACAGTGAAATTTTGTGACAGTGTAGTAGCTGTGGGAATAGAGAGAAAGGGATCTTCATCTGCAAAAATGTTTGTGGCAGCCCTTTTTGTAGTTACAAGAAACTGGAAACTGAATGGCCATTCATCAGTTGGAGAATGACTGAATAATTTATGGCATATCAATGTTATGGAATATTATTATTTTATAAGAAATGATTAGCAGGATGATTTCAGAGAGACCTGGAAAGACTTAAAAGACTTAATGCTAAATGAAATGGGCAGAACTAGGAGATCATTGTACACAGCAACAACAAGGTTATACTATAATCAATTCTGATAGATGTGGCACTTTTCAACAATGAAACTATTAAGAAAAGTTCTAATAATCTTATGATTAAGAGTCACCTACATCCAGAGAGAGGACTATGGAAACTGAGAGTGGATCACAACATAGAATTTTCACTCTTTTTTGTTGTTGTTTGCTTGCATTTTATTTTTTTCTCATTTTTTTTCCTTTTTGATTTGATTTTTCTTGTTCAGCAAGATAATTTTATAAATTATTGGAATCAATATATTTTAGCCATGTTTAACACATGTTAGGTTAGTGTTGAAAAATTATCCATGAATATCTTTTGAAAATAAAAAAATCTTTTAAAAAAAGAATAAAAAGGGTCAGTTAGTTGGCTCATTGGATAAAGCACCAGCTCTGAATTCAGGAGGATCTCAGTTCAAATCTGGTCTCAGACATTTAACACTTCCTAGCTGTGTGACCCTGGGAAAGTCACTTAATCCCAATTGCCTCAGCAAAAAGAAAGAAAGAAAGAATGAAAAAAGAATATGGACTATAATCAATCCATTCATCTATTACCACTATGTATATTTTTATTGATACGTAGAAGATGTTTAATAAATATTTATGTGTAAATTGCTAGGAGTCAGAGAATGAACATTCTTTGCAATCTTCTAAAAAGAATGAGAGGGCAGGAATATTCTATAGATAATACACTTTCAATCAAATTTATTTTGTTCAACAAAAATCTTATTAATCACTTGAGATTGATGGATTCCAAGATTGATGTTTAGGTATGATGTAGCTCATTCCTTTGAAGAGTTATTTTCTAGTTGAGGCATATTATATTTATTCAGCTTAGAATAAAATGTCACACGTGACAAGTGTATGAGAAATATAAGTGCCACTTAAGAATTAAAAGGATATCACTTTTCCTGGGAACTTGGTATGAATTCATATATTATTTTTGTTGAGCTTTAAATGAGAAATAGAACTTCAAAAGACTGAACAAAAGCACAAGGTAAAAAAGATAAGAACATCTATGATGGAGATTGAATGTTTCAGTTTGCCTAAAGTATAAAATTGAGTATATGGAGAAGATTAGGGAAGCATAAAGCCATTTAGATAAGTTGATGATTTTTGTCACCAATTGTAGTAAACTTTGAATGCCAGCCTGGATGATTTTTTTACTTATAAGCAACTGAGATCCACTGCACCATTTTGAGTGAAGAAGTAACATGATCAGATCTATGTGAAAAAATGATCATCTGGCAACGGTGTGAATAATGTGTTATATAATGGTAAAACAAATAAACAACAACAACAACAAAACAATCTTAATACAGTGAAATCTTGTGACAGTGTAGTAGCTGTGGGAATAGAGAGAAGATATAATTTATGAAGTTTAACAAAGTGCAAAAGGATTTTTAAAATGTCATTATAAAAATGTTATTACGTCTAATGAAGGTATAAAGTGAGAATGAAAACAGAAATGCCACTTTTAAGTGTCTACAAGTTTTCTACACCAAATTTTTTCTACATCCTAATGAAGAAGGTTAATGTTCTTGTTAAATTCTGACGTCCAGATATTACATTTAGAATGCAACATTTACAACAAGTTCAAGTTAAGAGATTTTTTAAAAGGAGAAACAAAAACATTATTTCAGTCAATTGAATGAGTTTTCCAAATCTAGATGTTTTCTTCTCTTAGAGATGACTGGAGTACTAAAGGAGGGCTAAAATGTTTGGTACCTTTTTCCCCCTTATTACTGAGATGCTGAAGAAACACAGTATTTTTAAGTTGGCATGAAAAGCTTTTAAAATATTGGTTAGCTGGAAAACTGCCACATCTGCTATTAAAAGAAAAAAATAACTACAAAGACTTAGATTTATGAAAAGTTTGATGAGATTTTCAATGTGTTCTGTAATAATGATTTTAAGTTTTGTGCTGTTCTTTGTGTATGAAAGAGAAAATGATAATTCATTATTCACAGAATGCATACTTCTAGTTTCTTACCCCCATAGAATGATGGATTTGTAAGGAATCATCTAGATTCGTCCTCTCCAATTTCTCAGTACAAGTATAGATTTATGATAGTTGGCAAGGATTAGGACGTTTGTTGCTGGCTATGGAAGAGAGCAAAGGTAATTGACCAATAGAAGATTCAAGCTATGACATTGCCTTATACCCTGATTGTATCTCAAACATTCAAAGACTTTGAAATAACAGTTCCCTTCAAGTTTTGTAACATATTATTGCTTGTAAGGGAAGTATTGGACAAGACTTCAAAATAGTTATCCAGACCTCTTTTAATGTTATTTTTTTTACCTGTAAGCCATTGTTCATCATTCTTATGGACACTAAAATCTTTTGTCTTTGAGGCAAGAAACTAAAGACATGAGGGACATGTGTAATGCTTTCATATCTATTAAGGAGCAAAGACAAAAGAAAACAAATATAAAATAGATATGTGTTATCCTTTCCCCTTTGCAGCTTTTCTCATCACAGTTTTGATATATTGTATGTTGATACAAAAAATTAAATGGAAAATGTTAGAAAACTTTGTGAAAGCCACAGATAACAAATGATAGCTAGCAAATGACAAAAACTTACAAATACATAAAATATATGTATATTATTGTATAATGTTATCATATTTAATCTTTTAATGCCATAATATGTCAGACATCTTCTCTGGCCTGACCAAAGAATCCCAAAAAAAATTTATGCAGATTTTCCAAATCACAGGGGTATCACACTTTAAACTGGGTGATACAAAAGGGATAACTAGATTTCTAAAATGATTCTAAAGCAACAATTTTTGAAGAAATAATTAGATTCAAGAAGTTAACACCCAGAAAACAAGTAGATGATTGAGAAAAAGATTTGTATTTCTGGACCACAGTTTAAGATTAAGGAATGATACACTTCTGATCATAGACGGAGTGCACCTAAGGAAAATAAGAAAGATTGACTTGGTGTATTGAAAGAATACTGTGTATCTGAATTGATAAGAGAATAGCTAAAATACAAGAATGAGAAGGCCCCTCAGCCCCCACCATGAATTTGTAAGATGTGTGTGTGTGTGTGTGTGTGTGTGTGTGTGTATACAATTCAAGGAAGAAGTCAGAAATGAATTTTAAGGTCACAGATGAAGATATACCAAGGCAAATAGTATGCATTGCTTGAATGCTAAGCAAGTAAACTAATGATTTTACTGATCACAAAGAGTCTATGTGATTTCAAGAAAAGGCCACATGACAATCTAAATCTACTTCCTTGTTTGACAAGATTTATGTCAATTGTATAATCACAATCATTCTTTTTTAGAGAATATATTATCTAATATATAGGGTCAAAAACTGAATTTTAGAAAGTACATCAGTTGTAATATATTTGAAACATCATATTATGGATGAAATGAAATTGTCTTAGAGGATGAGTAGTCATTATTAAGCTAGAGAAAATAGTCAAATATTCTATTGAATAAAAATATTGTGCTCTTTCTGGACCAAAATAAAAATCATTAATATTACAAAATCAACTCTATTCTAGTAGTTTAGGAGTCTGTGATTAGTTCTAAGCTGTTTTACATTTGTTTCAAGATTTTGATAAAAGAATATTTGACATGCTTATTAAATTCATAGATGATCAAGAATTTGGTTGGCTTGCTCACAAATTACTATAGATATCCAAAAAGATTTTGCAAATAAGAACAATGAGCCAAATATGAAATAATGAAATTTATCACAGAGAACCTGTCTTGTATTTGCACTAAAACCTCTTCAAATATTTGAGAGGAGAACACATCTAATTAGATAGATAGTTGTTCATAAGTTTTAAAAAAGACTGGGGAGGGCAGCTAGTGTACTATAAGTTCAATATTAATTAACTGTGAGACATGGTGGCCATAAAAGATAATGTGATAATAATGTAACAGTGATGGTTATGCCTTCCAAACTAATGAAAGATAGATTACATTTCACTTTTCTACCAATAACTTTAAGGAATTTTCATATATATTTTGTTTCTATTCTATCCTTCAGATCCCACAAACTATGTTTCCTCAATTTTAAGCATCCCTTATAACCAGTTCCATTTAACCATGGAATAAATTATCCCATATGTAGGAATATTTAAGTTGAAAAATAGGAAAAACAGCCACATAAACATAAAAATTCCACTTCCCACTGCCTCATTCTCTGGAAAAGGATTAGAATTATACTTTAGTCCATTTCCTATAGAGCACAACACCACCAACTTCCTAGTCCACTAGGCACTCTAGCTTCCCAAGATTTCTCTCCTGGGCTGGAAGACACATATGGCCAAGGATTCTATTCAGAATACCATTACATTTTAACTTTCTGGGTCAGGGGATTCCTCTGCTTGCAGTGAGAATTGGAAAAAAAAAAGAGAGAGAGAATAAATAGATCAGATCTTGAAATCCATTTCTTGAAACTATAAAACTTAAAAGTGAAAGGAGAGAAAGTTTCCCTCCCTCCCATCCAGCTTAGTTAATTATTTCTAATCTGTTGGTCAATAGGTCTTTTATCATTTGCAGCTGAAAAAGAGAATTTCAATTTAATAAAAATACAGATCCTGGGGACTTCTGACCAAGATGGCAGAGAGGACACAGATATCTGCTTAAGCTCTGTGTTTTCTCTCAGAATAATTTATTTCATGACAAGCCTCGGAATTAGTGCTTGACTGAAAAAAAAATGCAAATAATTACCAAGAGAAGATATCCTTGAAACTATCCAGAAAAGGTCTGTTTTTGCTTGGGGGTGGGGAAGGTTAGATCTGGCGCATACTAAAGGCAGGCAGCAGCAGCACAGCAGAAGAGTAAGGCAGGCAACTCACAGCTGTGCAGACTTAAGGGGGGTGGGGTGTGATCTCAGCGGTTTCTGTGGAGAGAGAGCTTTAGCATAATGTTGGCTACTTTGCCCTGGCAGCAAGCCAGTAGACAAGCAGAGAAGCTAAAAACACATAACCTGGAAAAGCTAGGGTCTCTCAGGACCTGGCCAAACCCACCCACAGTGTCTTGGCATGCTCTCAGAGTCTTACAGCACAGACGCAGTGCAGTCATTGCTGTTCTGCTACTGCCTCGCTGGTTCCCCTGCATTCTGTAGAGGAAACTTGGTAATAGTGTCCAGCCCCCTCCCCCCCCCAAAAAAAAAAAAAAAAGCAGACCATTTGATTTTCTTGTTAGTTTGTTTTCTTTGACTTTTTGACAAAATGAGAAAAAATTAAAGCACAGTCTAACTATTGATAGCTTCTATATGGGTAGAGAGCAGACTTTAAACCCTGAGGAGACTAAAAACAGACTGTCTCCAGATGAATCCCCAAAGGGGGATATGATCTGGTCCTCAACACATAAGACTCTCATAGATGAAATTTAAAAAGCTCTCACAAGAGAGCTAGAAGAAAAATGGGGAAAGGAAAGGGAAATTTGGCAAGAGGGTCTGGATAAGTCATCCCACTCATTTAAAGGTAGAGTGGATAAAGAAATCAAAACCTTAAAAAACAGAATTAGTGAGTTGGCTAAAGAAAATAGCTTTCAAAAAATTAAATTGGTGAAATGGAAAAAAAAATTCCATAGAAAAGAGTACTTTCCTTTTTACTTTTTATGCTTCTTTTGAGTTCTGTATTTGGAGGTCAAATTTTTTGTTCATCTATGGTCTTTCCATCAGAAATAAATGAAATTCACCTGTGTCATTGAATGTCCACCTTTTTTTCCTGAAAGATAATGTTCAAATTAGTTGAATAGTTTATTCTTGACTGCCTTCCAAATTCCTTTGCCTTTTGAAATATCAAATTCCAAATCCTTCAATCCTTTATGATGAAAGCTGCTAGGTCCTATGTAATCCTGATTGTAGAGCCTCAGTTTTTGAATCGTTTCTTTCTAGCTACTTGCAATATTTTTTCCTTGGTCCAATAGTTTAGCTATGATATTCCTTGGAGTTTTCATTTGGAGGTCTTTTTCAGGAGGTGATTGGTGAATCCTTTCAATGGCTATTTTTATCTTCTGATTAAATGCATGTTTAATGAAATAGAGGCTTTTTAATCATTCCTGATGAAAAAAAATATCCCATAATACTCACATCATGCCAGTGGTTAAGACTGCTCAGTTGTTAT